>NW_010543909.1:67725-90007 GCF_000687285.1 Phaethon lepturus | reverse complement strand
TTTTCTCTTGTTCACCCTTCAGAAACCAATTCTCCATGGGAAGAGGCGAGTCCGCAAGCGTAAGCACCACAACAGCAGTGTTGTCACTGAAACAATCTCAGAGACCACAGAAGTGCTGGATGAACCATTTGAGGACTCGGACTCTGAACGACCAATGCCTCGATTAGAGCCTACATTCGAAATTGAGGAGGAGGAGGAAGAAGAGGAGGAGGAGGATGAAGAGGAGGAGAATGAACTTTTGCCCAGCGGATACTTTCGGCACTTAGCCCCACCAGACACACTCAGGCATAGACCCTCTTCTAAGAGGAAGTCCAAAGATGAGGAGGAGTCTGATGACACTAATGGTATGTTTGGTGGTATGCTGTTGAAAGTTGATATAGTTAGTGTGTCAGCGAGTGTCAGATGATACTAGCTCATGACCAAACAAGCTACTTACCTTGTCTTGTAACTTCTAGCAAAAATTTAGGGTTAGGCACAAGTTACTCATCAAACCAGCCTCAAACATTCACAAGTTTTATGAAAACGTGGGGCATGCTTTTAGCTTATTAGCAATGACCTGATCACAGGGTATCCTTTTGATTCACCTTTTCTAGTGGAATTGGTATCTGTGATTGTGGAAGAACCTGTGCAGCAGGGTCGCTTACAGAAATAAAACAGAAGTGAATTGGAGAGCCCTCAGCTTTCCATAACAAAGAGAAATAATAAATTGTCTCTTTTGGGATCCTGTTCTTCATCACCTTGCATGTCCTGTCTCTCAGCTTCTCATATCTCCTTAAAGTTCTCTGAACATACAGTTCATAGAATAAAATCATTTGTTTGGAACTCGTCACTTAGAGTGCACTGACAATTCAAAAGAAACATCTGTCATTCAGATGCTCCATTAGTGAACTTCGTTATGGCTGTTATAAGTTCTGTTCTCTTGATGGTCTACATGGTGCAAGGCAGTCAGCCAAATAAAAAACAAGGAACTGTGTGAAAGAGAAGTATGATGCCATTATCCCACAATAAAAAATCATTACTGGAACAAACTCATTAATTTATGGCTTTCAACTAGCCTGTGGTTAGCAGAGGAGAGTTTTTCTTTAAAAGTACTTAAATACTGAAAGCATCAATATGATTATAGCCATGTATACTACCCATTTAGCATCAGTTATCCTTAAATCCCTGTAGCAGCTTATAACTATGTAACTTGCTGCATCAACATGTTTGCACTGATTAAGTTTGCTTAGTGGGAAAATATGCACAGTCGGCTTATACCACTGTTTTTTTTAATTCTGTTGTGATCAGATTACTGCTGAAATACACTTTTATGGTATTCCATCACCCTTCATAAGACTATAGAGTTGGGGGAAGATCTGTTAGATAAGTGGTTTTCAGTCTTTTTCATTTGTGCTCTTCTGAATGTTTTCCGGTGGAGATGCAGATCCCTTTAGAGATTCCACACATGTATTGCTTTGTAAAATACATCAGTGATACTTAACCATCTTTTGCAGACTACAGATAATCCATAGATCAAAAACAGTATTTGGAAAGCCACTGTTTTCACTCACACCCATTATATACTACAATGATCAATTTCTTGCTCACCTACTTTATACTTTACTTTTTTACTCTCCACTTGTAATTTAGTGCTTTCTGTTTTCTTGTGTCAGTTTTGTGGCCTTTTTTTTTTGTGAACTTCTGCAAATTTGTCAGAACCTCTGAAGTAATGAAGTAGTAAGCACGCTATTTTAGGGTATCGTTGCTCCTGACATCAGACAGTATCTGTTGGCTGCTTGTGCCTTTAATGCAGGTGCCTTTGCATATACATAGTAAAACTAATGATTTTAGAGCAAATACAGTGTACTTTCAATTACCTAAACATGTTAGCCCACAGGGATAATCAGTCATGATAAACAGCTGGCTTTTTTGGATAAAAAATTAAGCTGGGTGTAGGGGGGCAGCACGGCCTTATGACAATTCAGAAATATAGTATTGCAGTCATTAGTACTTGATTTAGACTATTTTAATAATAACTATGAGTTAGGAAAGTTTATAGGAAGCTTAGATTTTTTGGAAGTTTTCCCTTGACTACAGAAACCTGCTTGTAATTTCTTTTTTTCTTAAACTTTCTGAATAAGGATGGTTTGGGTTAGATTTTTCCCTGAGAACTTTTAATCTCTAGCTGAGGCAATGCATTGAAAGTGTTTCATGATTTCCCTGAAATGTAACATTGCTGTCTCTTAAATTTCATGTGTGATGAGAATTTGAGTTGGTTCTGACTGCAGTCAGGGCTACAGTGAGAATGGATAGTGTGGTGTGGTGATTTGAGGCCAGCATTTAACAAGGGTTAGGCATTCTGGAAGACAGAGTGTGTTCTCTGGTGTAGAAAACAAATAAAGCTTGTATCTCTATATTCTACCAATTCTGTGCAACGTGATTAGTGTTGCATGGGGACAGATGGAGCTCTGTAGTAGGCTGGACTATACTATTTTGCTTTTCCTAGTTCTACCTGTACGTTTTACTGCGAATGTGAATACTGTAAGGATCTTCTGTTCAAGCTTGGGTGCACACTAACATTTAACTAAGTGCAACTGAATGAGCACATACATTATGTTTCTCAGTATCCTAAAAAATGATGCATGTGAAATCTTGAGTGGTCATCCAATCCATATTCTTTTGCGAAGACAGTCTCAAGTGCATATAGTAAAAAATCACGGAATCTCAGTTCTTTAAGGTTGGAAAGGACCTCTGGAGGTCATCTTATCCAGCCGCACTGCTTAAGTAAGGCCAGCAAGAGCCAGTTGCTCAGGACCACGTCCAGATGGCTTTTGACTGTCTCCAAGGAGGGAGACTCCACAGCCTTTCTGAGCAGCCTGTTCCAGTGCTCAGTCACCGTAAAGAAGCATTTCCTGATGCTCTGGTGGAACCTCTTGTGTTTCAGTTTGTGCCCATTGCTTTTGCTCTTGGCAGTGGGCACAAATGAAAAGACCCTGGCTCCATCTTCTTTAGAACTTCCTTTAGGATATTTGTACACATTGATAAGATTCCCTCCGCCCCACCCCCCCACCCCCCGAGCCTTATCTTCTGTAGTCCCAGCTCTCAGCCTTTCCTTGTCAGAGATGCTTCAGTCTCTTAGGAATCTCAGCAGCCGTTTTTCTGAGCTCTCTCTGGTAGCTCCATGTCTGTCTTGTATCCAGTCTGGGTTCCACAGTACCTTTAATATTACCTTATTGTAAGGGGACCCTGCCGTCATAAGATCATTTACTTTTTTTTTTTTTTTGTTCTGTGAGAGTACAGATAAAAGCAAAGGGTCTTTACCGAAGAGGTGGTAAATCTAACCCTCCATAGTAGATAGGAAGCGTGAAAGAAAGGGAAGAGAAATAGCAATTCATTTTTTTTGAGGTGGGTTTTTTTTGTTTTGAAGGGCTTAAGTGTTAATGCTTTAACAAGTACTATGAAAGTAGTGTTTCCTTCTTCCTGCCCAATGATGTGCTGAAGGTGGTAGATCCTTTCTTTCATTTATTCACATTCCAAATATTTTTTTATGGATGACTTCAAGGAGTCGCTGAATTTTTAATTCAGTATTTGTTTTAAATTCATTTTTAATACCTTAAATTTTTTTTCACAATGCTTCTCATCGATGTTTAGAGTAAATGCCTGTCTGAGCAAAGGGCAAGAGTAACTCAGCTGACCTATGATTAGGTTTTAAGATGCATTTGTGAATTACTAGGAGCACATTATTTAGTTTTACCTTTGTTGCATAACTGTGGACTTAAAACAACTCTTTGGGGAAATTTGTAGCATGGAATCAATAACATTTTTTAAGATGGTAGAAAGGGCAGAAATGTGAATAAATGTACTCCAAATATTGAGAGGGAAATTGATCTTGTATCCATACAGTGGGATGGCCAACCTAATTACAGGCCCACAAGTGTGACATTCATCCTGACTTAAATAGTAGGATGACTGGCTTACTACTCAGTAGAAAGCCCAGGGAGGATTATTTGCTCAATAAAAATGAACACTGGTATGTGAAAAATGTTTTTCAGACAATTGTACAGACAATCAGTATAAAAAGTTAGTGTTTTGAGAGGTGACTTAAAACCATTTGCTTATGCTGAAATGTTACAGAATCAAGCTAATACATATTAAATAAATCGAGCTGCAAACAAGGAATAATTAAGCAGCTTTTTTATTAGTGGGGTGCAAGGCAGTTGGACTAGGTGATTGTTGTAGGTCTCTTCCAACAGAACTATTCTATTCGAAGGGAGGTTGGTCTGGGTCGTGTGTCTGTATTGCTATTTCATGGGTAGATTAAAAAATAATGTAGCAGCTGACAGAAAAAGAGAGGATTTGGTAAATGAAGTGAAGGGCAATTCACTGACAAAATCTATGAGAGAATATTTGAAGGTCATATCCAGTAGTTAGCATGATTTTCTAGCTCAAAGCCAGAGAAATTCAGATGATCCTTAAATATATGAACAGGGGAATCTCAAATGGAGTAGAGACATTCCGTCATCTCTTTATTTAGCTTTGGTGAAAGTACTACAACCATCTTTACTCAGTTATTCACACTTGATAGGAGTATTGATAAACTGGAATAGTTCAAAGAACAGTCGTGGGCTGATTAAGACACTAGAGCAAATGTTCTATAATGATAGATTCAAAGAAAGCAGAGGCAAAAGAGTGACTTGATAAATTTACAGATTATTTAGGTGAGAACTCTTACTTGGTAAGAGATTTTCTGCCTAGCAGATAAAAGGAAAACTAATACAAAAGCAGATTAAGTTCAGTGTCTGAAGACAGAAAATCACGTGGCAGAGTGTGAATATCAACTAGTGTCAGTGATAAACTGTTGCCAGCAATTGTGTAAAATGTCACTGACTATCCTAATAGACAGGTTCAAAACAGAATTAATTCAGGCAATGCCTTACCGTGTTCAGTAAGTTCTCAGTAAATGATCACATTCCTTTCTGTTTGTATAAGCTCTGAACCTATTCTAGTGTTTGGAAAGTCACTGAAATGCAAAACTTGCTTTATTGAATAAAAGCCAGATGAGAGAGAATCACAGCTTCCTTTTAATGATTCTCAGATATTAAAAAAAAAAAAATCTAGCTAAATTCAGTCATCTGTGTATTTCTGTTGGCATTTAAAAGCATAAGCCATGAAAAAAGTGGAAATACTTCCTTTCTTCAGCAGATGCACAAAATACAGATCTAAGTGGAAACATGCTTTTATTGCAGTTTCCTATGTTCCTCTGCTCTGGAACATTTTCATTTGTGAACATATTGTATAAATAAAATTTATAAAGGGTGGTGAGTCTTTCCAGGACTTTATTGTATAGCCTGGTGTTTAATTTGAATTGTGTATTAAAGGCTCAGAGCTGTGACCATGCAAAATCTTGAAAGCATTGGTGTGCTTTGAAAATGTAATGTGCAGTGTGATTACTAATGAGCAGACCGTGATCGTTCTTGTTACACTTCACAATAAATCTCTAAGATAGTATCGATACATAAAGTTGATAAACATGATGGGAATGCTTGGGAAAGCTTCCATGAATGCTCAGGACAAACAAAAATGTTTGAACAGTATCTTTCAATTTGTGTTTTCAGGTAACCCAACTTTGAAACCATTATCTATGCTGAGAAAATGTGAAGCAAAGGATTCTTCACTTGAGCCGGATACTTCTACACCCATGAAAAAGAAGAAGGGATGGCCAAAAGGGAAAAGCCGAAAACCAATCCACTGGAAGAAAAGACCTGGTCGAAAACCTGGTCTTAAACTGAACCGGGAAAAGGTGCCACCATCAGTTCAGGATGAAGGAGTTGAGACAGTGGTACCTAATTCAAAACCAGGACGTAAGTCCAAAATTTCAGATAAAGAAGAAAGTGTTGAGCAGAGAGAAGAGCTACCTGTTACTGAGGAAAGGAAGGAGGAAGATGTGAATATGGAAGCAGAAGAGGTAGGAGAGGGAGAAGAGGAAGATACAGCTAGCAGTGAAGTACGAGCAGTTTCTCCTGTGGACAGCAACAGCAGTCCAGTGCCAGAAGTAAAAGAGCCTGAGATAGAAGAGGAGGTAGAGGAGAAGCCACAGGTTTTGGAAGAGCAAAGGCAATCAGAAGAAGAACAGCAAGAATTGGACGAACCTGAGCATGACAATGAGGAAGAAGAGGAAGTTGCAGTAGTGACAAATCAAAATGAAGATCATGATGCTGATGATGAAGATGATGGTCATCTGGAGTCTGTGAAGAAAAAAGAATTGGAGGAACAGCCTGCTAGAGAAGGTGTGAAGGAGGAGCCTCAGGTGCAAGAATGTTTTTTAGAAACAAACATACCAAGCAGTAGAGAAGATGCAAAAGAAAAAGATGAAGCAGAGGCAGATTCTGAGGAAGAGCAGGCTTCCAATGAAACGTCGGTGGGCTCAGAGCATGTGCCTGGGTCTGAAGATGATCACGAAGAAGAGCAAAGTAATAAAGAAGGGTTAATTGAATTAAAGGAAGAGGAAGAGATTCCTCATAGTGAACTAGATCTTGAAACTGTTCAAGCAGTCCAGTCCTTGACACAGGAGGAAGGCAATGAGCATGATGTAGCTTACCAGGACTGTGAAGAAACTCTGGCAGCTTGTCAGACTTTGCAGAGTTACACCCAGACTGAGGAGGATCCTCAGATATCAATGGTTGAAGATTGCCAGGCCTCAGAACACAACAGTCCAATATCCTCTGTTCAGTCCCACCCCAGCCAGTCTGTACGTTCTGTCAGCAGTCCAAATGTGCCTGCTCTGGAGAGCAGTTACACCCAGATAAGTCCTGAACAAGGATCCCTGTCCGCACCCTCTATGCAGAACATGGAGACCAGCCCCATGATGGATGTGCCTTCAGTATCAGACCACTCTCAACAGGTGGTGGATAGTGGCTTCAGTGACCTTGGCAGCATTGAGAGCACTACAGAGAATTACGAAAACCCCAGCAGCTATGACTCCACTATGGGAGGCAGCATTTGTGGAAATAACTCTTCCCAGAGCAGCTGTTCATATGGAGGACTGTCCTCTTCTAGCAGCCTCACTCAGAACAGTTGTGTTGTCACTCAGCAAATGGCAAACATTGGCAGCAGTTGCAGCATGATGCAGCAAAACACTGTCCAGCCTGCAGCAAACTGCAATATCAAGTCACCTCAGAGCTGTGTCGTGGAAAGGCCTCCAAGTAACCAGCAACCAACAACGCAGCCACAACAGCAACAGCCTCAGTCACAGCAGCCACAGCCCCCACCTCCACCCCAGCAGCAACCTCCACTGTCTCAGTGTAGCATGAACAACAGCTTCACCCCAGCACCTATGATCATGGAAATACCTGAATCGGGAAGCACTGGTAACATAAGTATCTATGAGAGGATTCCAGGGGATTTTGGTGCTGGGAGCTATTCACAACCATCAGCCACATTCAGTTTAGCCAAGTTGCAGCAGCTGACAAACACCATTATGGACCCTCATGCCATGCCTTATAGCCATTCTCCTGCTGTGACCTCCTATGCAACCAGCGTTTCTCTGTCCAACACAGGACTGGCTCAGCTAGCTCCCTCTCATCCGTTAGCAGGCACACCACAAGCACAAGCCACTATGACACCCCCACCAAACCTGGCATCCACCACCATGAACCTCACGTCACCCCTGCTTCAGTGTAATATGTCTGCTACCAATATTGGTATTCCACATACACAGAGGTTGCAGGGGCAGATGCCAGTCAAGGGGCACATTTCCATTCGCTCTAAATCAGCACCACTGCCCTCTGCAACTGCACACCAGCAGCAGCTCTATGGCCGCAGCCCACCCGCAGTTGCCATGCAGGCTGGTCCTCGTACATTAGCTGTTCAGCGGGGTATGAACATGGGAGTCAACCTAATGCCAACCACCCCTTACAATGTTAATTCCATGAATATGAACACCCTGAATGCCATGAACAGCTACAGAATGACACAGCCTATGATGAACAGCAGTTACCATAGTAACCCTGCCTACATGAACCAGACAGCACAGTATCCTATGCAGATGCAGATGGGAATGATGGGGAGCCAGGCCTATACCCAGCAGCCTATGCAGCCAAATCCTCATGGAAACATGATGTACACTGGCCCCTCCCATCACAGCTACATGAATGCTGCTGGGGTGCCTAAGCAGTCTCTCAATGGACCATACATGAGAAGATGAGCAAGATGAACTTGCATCCTAAAAACTGAAATATATATAAATAAAGGAACCTTTTATACTGACGAACCAGAGAAAATGAACCTTTTTCCAGTTAAAATATTGCTGTAGATTTAGAGGGATTTTCTTTGGTTTATTTTATTTTTTAGGAAGCCTGGTCTTTATTTTTTAGATTTGGGTTTTTTTGTTTTGCATTTTTGTTTTCTTCACAATCCTGAAACATTTAACAGCTAAAATCATTTACAGATGTTTTTTAGAGGGGAAAACATGCACAAAATCTTTTCATAATTTAAAAAGAGCCTTACTTTGCTGACAATGTGGACAGAATATGTGTAACAGTGAAATCATATTTCTAAATTTTTTTTAAAATGTATGTCCTTCTCCTGCCCCTGTGCCCCTCTGTATGCAGTTTCTAGTGCTGCAGTCATGTAAAATGTTTGACATCTCAGAGAATAACAACCCTTCCCTCTAAACCCCCACCTAGCATTTCCTACTTCTAGAAGGAGGCACTTAGTGTGAGACTTGGAAGGGGACACAGAGGATAAATGAAGCTCTTTATTTCTGCAAGTTGGGAAAAATTTTTAATCTTTCATTTTCCCTAACTCCCTCACCCTCAGTAAAATTTGGAGTTAAGTGTAAACAATAAACTATTCACATTGGTGTTTTTGTATGCCAGTTAACTGAAATTGTATGTTTCATGCTGAAAACATAATGTAACTTTAAAATGATCCCATTCACCACCCAGACATGCGTGTGCGCACACATGCATGCATGCACACATGTTCCATCCCTCTGAACTACTGGAAGCATCTCAAGAGAGAACTGTATCCCTTATGCAGTCATGAGGAGGATAGGGTGGTTAATGATCTGTTAGGTCAAGAAAATGGTTGCAGGCTCTTCTGATGAACTGCAAGTCAGCCACAACTCTGAGATCCCAAACTCTGCTTTAGTATGTACTTTGAAATGCTGAGGGTCTTGGTTCTGAGCCTTTGAGTCAGGCTGAGCTCAAAAGCAGCTGTTTCCAAGTGGCCTGCCTCTTAATCTCTCTACTTAGGTAATCTTGGAAGATAAAGTGTACGTTTCAAGTGACTTGACGGGAACCCTGTGGTGTCCTTGTCACTCTTCCATTCCTAGTATGGGGTAGGAAGTTGCTGAACATGCCGCTTCTGGGGGAGTCGGTGATGTTTTCCCTGATCCTCCCACTATGTTTGAGACCCATTTATAGGAATAGCCACACTGCTGATCTAGTGTGGGAAAAGAAAAGAATTGGTCTGTTTTACAAGAGTGAAACAGCCCAAGTACTGTAGTAGGATGCAGGTGGCAGGATTTTGCTGTTTATTACCACATAATCTAATTTACATTCTTTTTGACTACACTGCTGGCATGTCACCCAATACAAAAAGGGACACCCTTCAATGTAAAGTTCTTTTTTTATTGTATATGAAGTAGAAATACACATTAATGAGACTAATTTCTTCTTAAACCAAAAGAGTCTAAAAGAAAGTTGGGGTTTCTTCAGATGCACTAAAATGGACTTTCCTCCAATAACTGCTACCCATAGAAGGCAGAATTCAAAGGACTTCCACTGTTTATTTCTGTTTAGTTTTGAGCATGTACAAGGCTGTGTAGGACCCCATTTCTCTGTATATACTATTCCAGTTCCCAATAACCCATGTAGAAAGCGCACTGTGCTGCCCTCTCCTTCCTAGATCTTCAGCTGTGTCACTGCTTCCTGATTGCTGGGGGTGGGGTGGGTAGGGGGGTGGGTAGGGGTCTGAGACAGGAGGAGAAGCTGTTGAAATGAGGGCCGTGAGTTTAGTTTGTTTGCCGTTATGTTTGGTTTGGTTTTGTATGTTTTGTTTTTTTTATCAATTGGGCAGCTCCCTTTTCCACGAGCCTTTGTGACTGTAGAACTATTGTAGAAAAAAAAAATGTTCTTTTCTATATATAAAAAGAAATTATCCAACGCAGTAATATTGGTACCTACCATTTTTTCACTTCTGTTTAAAAAAAAATGATGTATTTTTAGCAAGATAACTTGGGTAATCTTCTAAAAGAAATTAAAAAAAAATCTCACTGTTAGTGACTTTGATGCCTTTTAAAAATAAGAGCTTTTTCATTTCATTCCATCTTTAAAATTTTTTATCTTTGTTGTAGAATATTAAAAACTATTTTAAGAAAGATAAAAATTCTCTTTAAAGAGATCTCTAGAGTGTGTGAATAGGAGCTCCAGATGCCTCTAAAAGCCGCATGTACAAATGAAGCTGAGTCTATTCCTGTCTGTTTATATTTGCTTTTCCTGTTTTGTAACCTCTTTGTACTTTGTTCATGGTGACTTGTAAGCTAAGGGGAAGGGGTGCCTAGATGCCTTTGTAATTCTCCATGTCATACGCTCCTGGCTGGATGGTCTCCCTTCCTCTCCTTGTATGTAATATCACTTTTTTTTCCCCTTTCTAGCAAGTACTTTCAAAAGAACTCTGTACATTTTAACATAAAAAATAAATTATGTTGAGCCATTTTGGATGTCAGTTGTGCATGTGGACTTTTTTTTTCTTCCATTTGAGCAGTGAACTCTGTCACTGATCCTTGGTCCTGGGAATATGATTCCCTGTTAGCCTCTTGGTCTGGAAGAGAGGTGTTACTTGGAATTAACTTGCGAGATCTCTGTCCATGTTAATTTTTATCTGCAGCTTCTAGTCAGGGAAAGATTAAGAAGAAGACCCAAAAACTGGAAGGCTTCTTCAGAAAAATCACCTTTAAATTCCTCTCTGCAAGGGCTGCCCAAAGCTTAAGCAAAGTGTGTTACCTGTTTTTTGTCAGCTTCTGTTTGTACAATCACTTGAGAGTTTTGACTTGTGCACTTAAAAAATTGCGGTGTGTGTTTGAAGCTTCCCCCCCTTCAGTTGTTCTCTCATCTTTCTAATTAGCACTTGTGGATAGGATAACTAGAACTTTTACCCAGCAAAGTTGACCCTGCAGCTTCAAGGCGGAATTGGCTCAGTCACAACCTTTGTGGTGTGGTCCCGATCATTCTGTCAGTCGGCAGAGTTCTTTTCTGCGCACTCACAACCTTCCAAACGCTAGATGGAAGCAAAGTTCCAGCGAGTGTGTGATAATTGCCGACGTTTCCCCGCGATAAACGTTGCAGCAGTAAGCACTAGCTCAGCCTCCTTTGGCAATTCGAGGGCAGACTGTCCACTGTTTCGGGAGCCTAACGATCCCAGGGGCTCCAGGGAGTGGGAAGTGTGGGGAGGGGCAAAGGCTTTTCTGCAGGCTTGTGCTGTCACAAGTGTGTCTTCAAGTCAGCAAACTCTATTTGTGTGTCATGGTAAATAAATGAAAAGGACCTTAAGAACTAGTAAAATCGTTTGACGCACTTTTCCTATCGTCAGTCCTCACCAAGATGGAACATAAGTTTATGTAAGGTGAGGATGCTGCATTTTCTTTCAGCTGATGTATTTTTCCTTGGACTTATTATAGTTGGTTTACTAAGCCACCTGAATTTTCAGATCAAACATGTCAAAGTAAGATAGAAGTTAATCATACAGGGGCACTCCTGAGTGAGTCGTTCATTTATTCTCACAACAGTTCAGATTATTCAAGCATGAAGGAAAGAGAGACAGGGTGAACAGTGATTAAGGTTTTCACTACTTTAATCCCTGGTGAATTACAGTGTTACAAGTAAGAGTTATCAGGATCTCAGTAGATACGCGATCTGTGTGTTTGCATGTATGTGTATTACTTTCCCAAAGTCAGTGCTGGAGTTAAGACTGAATTAAGCGTTTTGTTCCAGAAAACTGTGTTCAATCACTCATAGCTTACTTTTAATTAAGTTGTTCATTAAAGGAAGCTTTGGCACTGTCCAGTAGCAAAGTTACGCGGTGGCGGGTGCCACCCCAGTGTGCCCTGTTTTTTCCATACTTCAACGATTGTGGTTTGGGGTCTTTTGGTTTTACTTGTTATTTTCTGTATACAGTAAATTTGGCAGATTTGATTTGGCCATTAAAATGTGCTTGGCTTGAATTGTTATCTAACAGCCCTACTGTTGGAGTCAGCTCTTATTTATTAACAATTTTCAGAAACATCTCTCATTTTTAGGATACAATATGGGTTTTGAAAGTAAAATACCAATTGAGAACAGTTGCATGTCCTCCAGCAATTCAAAATGGGTTTGACTTCCACAATTTATGTGCCGAGTATATCTCTAGAGTATACGTAGACTAGAGTATAATTCTGCTGCTTTAGCTAACTAGAATTTGAAATGGTCATGGCAAATCACTTTCATTAAATAACAGCATACAGTTATGTTCTAGTAAAATGCTTGTATCTTAAACTGAGAAGTAGGGCAATTCAAAGTCTTTATCTGATGCTCTGGCACCAAATTATGGTTACACATGCTGATATGAAATGCTTTTCAAATAATTGAGATCTTTGCAATGTTTCATCACAAGCTGTCAAGCTAGGGGTGAGCAGGGCCAATGCTAATAATAAATAAAATTAAACTTCTTGTGCATTTCTCAGTTCTTAAGGTAGTTGAAACTATTTTAGGAAGCAAAAGCAAATGTCTAGATAGGAACACAATGATTTATTAACAACTTTCTAGCTTTGTGGGCCAAGGAACAAAGGTAAATGTTTGTTTATAAATTTTATTATAGAAATAAATCTATAAACAAGATCATGGAAATGTGATTCCAGCGTTAATGAGCTGATAAACAGTAACTGCTACTTAAGATATGTTTATAAAAAGCACTATTTGATCAAATAGGCTGCACTGTTAATAGCCTCTGCTTGTTTTTTAAAAAAAAAAAAAAACCAAAACTGTGTAGGCTAACTTGATAATAACAACATTTAGGAGCCATGAACAAGGTGCCTCTTTTTTAGAATCTTGTCATACAAACTATCAAATCCTACCATTAGTGAATTACTAAATAGGGGCGCATTTTCTGTTGTGGTGGTTTTGGGGTTTTTTTTGAAAGAGACTTGCCGAGCTAGAACAGGGTTGAAATCAGCCTGTCTTGAAGTGGAGGAACATTTAGTACCTTATAGCATGGTGCGAACAGCTGCTGCTGCAGGCTCTGCATTACCACAGACAGATACCATACTGTGGACATGGTGGAGTTGTTCCATTCAGCGCTGTATGTTTGCTCTAAATTAGTTGATATGTGGACCAGAATGTCTGTTACCAACTCTCAATATGCAGGGAGGAGTTTGAATGCATCCCACGGCAACATACAAACTACTGCCTGGGAGACTAGTGGTGTGGTTTTGAAAGAGGCTAACTGAAAGGAGAATGATCTTAAAGGGGTCTGACAATTCTGAAAGCTCATCAGTGAGATAATTAAGAAAATGCTAAAAAGAACAGAACCATCTTAATTAGGTTCCCAACTCAGGGAGAGAGCTCCTTGCTGATACGCTGCCTCTGCAGTAACAGAGGAATGCAGCTAGACTGAGGCAGACTAAGTTTACAGCAGCTAAGGTGGGGCCTGCAGCATCTTTTACGTTCACAGCTTGTCAGCCGGAATAATTTAACTAAAAATAGCTGCCTGAAGTTGTGCTTTGAATGTAAAATCCTTTTGCCCCTAACACAGAGAATCTGAGCAACTTTACCAAACGTTGATCTTCACCCAGAGCAGGGCAGGACTCCAGCTACATGTTTAATGTCTTGAAACAGCTGCAGTATCTTGCAAAGAGAGTCAGGAACTTGGTTTTGTGCTTCCTTCCTTATAGGAGGTTCTGTTCTGGAGGACAGCTCTATATGTGGAATTGGCACATAATGACCTTGTTCATTTTGTGTGATTGTTTTCCTGAGGGTTCGCCTGTCAGTATCTATTTGTTCTCCCTTGCCAAATACTTTACCCTGTGAACTCTTTGGAACAAGGACTCCGTTGTCAGTATGTTTGTCATTTGTGTCTCATGGTAGAATCCCAGTCTGTGATTAAAGTACCAGAGAGTTATCATAGTACAAATAATCTGTTTTCAAGGAAAAAATGGTAAATATGGTGCTCCGTGCCAAATAATTAAATAAGGTTCTTGAAAAGTTCCTGTTCTACTTATGTGTTGACTAGTATATGCACATGGCACCTTTCAGCCAAAGGAGGAAGTCTGTTTACTGAAATTCCGTCATCCTCTGTTTTCCCATTTTATCCAATAGGAACAAGCAGCAACAAGGTACGACACATCTACTACTCCAGATATTTACCAAACAACTTCCCCGAAGAAGAGAAAAATCACTGTTAAGACAAAAAAATTATGTGGTAAGTTAAGTGAAATTACTACTAAATCCATTTCCCACTTGTCCTGTCCTAAGTCCTTGCTGAAATAGCATGAATGGTGAAGAAAATGAGCTCCTCTTCTTGTACGGCAGATCTCTAGGGTCCCTTTCTACCACCCCATACACCTACAGCACATAAAAGCTTGATATCAATTGTAGGCCAAATGCTTCATAACTTAAAACATCATGAGTGTAAGTGCCTGCACAGGAGGACAATCTTATGCGTATGGCAGGGATACCTAATTCCAGTTAACTCAGACTTCTAAATCATGCTGTCAAAATTCAAGACAGGTGTTTCAAAAACAACCGCCACTGACTCTTGAAGACCGTTTAGCAGGCATGCCACTCCCCTTCAAGTTAGAGACCTAAATATAACTTCAAATGCTACCAGCTAGGGTTGTACCAGGACAATACCTCTGGACCTAGAGTTCGATAGGGATGAAATCCTCCCTGGTATCTTGAGGGGAAAGGAAAAAAGGTGTCACATAGGAAGAAAGGAACTGTTAACGGGACAGCAGATTTCCTGAACCAGGGCTTCAGTCAATTCCGCTGGGGGGAGCTATTCTCCAGAGCAGCAGTGGTTTGTGTTCCCTTCTGAGAAAAATCTTCTGCAGTCTGAAGTAGGCAAGACTGCAGTTGCTTTAGGAGCGTCCTTGTCCTCCTTTGGTTTGTGTCAGTGAGCACGCTCTTGAGACAAAAGCAAATCACAGAATTTGGTCCTCAGAAAGTGATCAGAACTGCCTATACAGTTCTGGCATGGTCAGCAAGTGATGGTTGAAAGACTAGGGACAAAGGAAAACACTGAAAAAACAGTGTCTTTAGAGGCCATTGCAGACACCCTTGATCACCTCTCTATCTATCCAGCTGTGAGACAGGCACTTTGATCGGCTAGGAATCATGACTGCCATCCTCAAGGTCCTTCATCACAAATACTTCACAGGGCTCTGTGAGTCCAAGCAGCAAATGCCGGTGCAGGAGGAAGGTAGAAGAATTGTGATGTTATGGGGTAGCACTGCCTGGAGGCTTTGACAGTGTATGTACAGCTGCAGATGACTGTGCTATAGTCAGGGTCTGAAGAATACAATAAGGTGGTGAGGAAAATGAGTTTGAACAGGAAAACATTTCTGGCCTTGGAAAAGATATCCCTCTCAGCTGCAATGGTAAAAGCAATTCACCTGCTCAAGTGCACCCTCCTTTTCTGGGGTTTGTAGATGATGCTTTCAGTGCCCTTCAGGGTATACCCAAAGGGTATTAGATCAATAATCCCTTGGACTTAAAAATGGACTCTTGAACCTGGGGCTGTCTGGAGTCTTTGTAGATACTTCTCTGCTCTGCTTTGTGGGCAGGCAGGGAGTAGGGGTACTTTGCAATTCATGTGTCTAGTGGTTTTCCAGTCACGCTCAGTCATACAGTAACACATAGGGCAACAGGGAGGGGGTTTTAGGATAAATGTTATGGCCAGGAGCAGTCTTTTGAAAAGTTCTCTGCATCTCACCTTCCCCTCAGCATCCCTTCACAGCATTCTAATCAGGCTATGCTTTAAGGGTCTCCAGAGAAGGAGACTGGGCCCAAACCAACATGTTCAATAGTCTGTGATGGACCTATCCTTCTCAAATTAACTAATTGATGTATGGCTTGGTGTTCACAGCATCCTACAGCAGTGAATTCCACAGTTCATTTTTATGTTGAAAAGAACATGGGTTTTTTTAGTTATTTTAAATATGCTGCCTCTGATTCTTCTTTTGCATGAAATAATATTTTTTTATTTTGTGTGTTATTTGTATCAGTCACAGTTTTTTATGCTCCTTTATCACCTTTCTTCCACTCTGGAGATTCTATGCTAGTATGTGCTGTCCCTTTGTGTATCACAGGATTGCAGAACGAGTGGGATTGGAAAGGACCTCTGGAAGTCACTGTTCAAGCAGTGTCACCTAAAGCAAAGTGCAGACAATCCTAGAATAATTCTGTGATACTTGGCAGAGCTGCCTCCTAAACTGTCTGCCTGCCAGTACTTGAGAGTTTCTTTCCAGCCTCTATAAGCATTTCATATCTCTTCATATAATCACTAGCATTTTTTCTGTATTTTTATTTGAATAAGTGCTTTATTCTGTATTAAACAGAATGGCAGCTAGGCATGCAAAGAAAGGTGTCTGGAGGCATTACCAGGTGTAAGCCTGCAGGCAAAGGTGAAGAATGTCAGAATAGCTAAGCCTAAGCATATCCAGGCCCCAAGAATGTCCAGTCAACTAGTTATGAGTCTGCACTTGCAGAATAGCCTGCCCACAGTGTGAAGCCTTCTTTGACTTGACAGCTAATTACACCTGTGTTAATGGGACTCGCACCTTCTCTGAAAAATGTCTCTTATGGTCAGTCCAAGCATTTGCATGTATATCTCTGAGTTCTCATGAACCCTACTGAGTTCTGACCTGTGATGTTAGTTTGTAATAGTATGTCCCAGGCCTGTTTTGTTAATAGTAACAAACTTTCTTAGATGGCTTTTAGAATTCTACCCTTTATGTTCATTAAATGTCCCTATTCTTTAATGCTGCTGCTTTTTTTGAGCAAAGCAGCCCTTTGTTTGGAGCGTCTGGCAACAGTGCCTAAAGCTGCCTGGAAAAGGAAAAGAGAAACAGACAACTGAGGTCTCACATTCTCCTTCACGTGTTTCTCACTGTGTGGAAAAAGAAAGAATAGAGTGCCTGATGCACAACCCAGCAAATGTGTTAGCAGGTTAAAAGCAGCAGTGACAGAATACAAAGCTTTCCAAGATACTCTTAGGCTCAAAAATCTGGTTGAGGTGAGGATTCTTAGCTCTTGCTGCACAGTCCTTCCTTGGTCACCAGAAGAGTCATGCCCTAGCCAGAATCTTCTCTATCCCACTTCCTTGAAATGGACAATGTTGCTAGCAGGTGTGGAAGTAGGTCTGGCCTTTCCCTCATGTGCTTCCCAGACCTGGTGGCACTGGCTGCCCTGCTCCTTGTTCCCACAGCAAACTTAGGAATTTCCCTTTTTAGCAGCTGGGAGGCATCACCTCAGAGCTAGACAGTGTCCTCTGCAGCTGTGGCCATGCACAGGCTGACTTACCTCAGCATGTCTCATTCATCCGTCCCAGGTTATTTGCCAGAGAAGGAAAAACTTAGGACAAGCACTGAAGAAAGAAATTGTGAGTTTCACTGTCCTGACATCAGCAGCTTGATCTATTACTCCTGCTGAGTCTCCAGAGCCCGTTTCTGTCCTTGATCCAGCATAAGACCCTCCCTTCATACTGCCAGCCCAATGACAAGGTACTGTTGACTCATGAGCATTAGTGTTAGGGCTTGCACTGCTGTGCAGACTGCATGCTAGCACACTTGCTCTTATACCCTGGTTAGGGCATACCATGGTTGGTGTGTGCTGTAACTGTGCATGCTGCCTGCCAGCCTCAGGTTGTAGGTGTTAGCGTCCGAGTTCATGCTGTAGCTGCTGAGCACCCCCTGATGTCTGTCCTACTGCACAAACATCGGATTTGTGCTATGTTAAGCTGTGGTCAAGTCTTGTCCTGGTGTTAGCGCCAGTGCTCTCAGTGATATTTGTAACTAGCTTTCAGCTGAAGCAAGCAAGCTCCTGGAACAGCAGTGATGTACTATGGAATTGCTCTGTAGTCATTGTAACCCTCCAGATTGCTGCTTTGATCTCACAGGGAGCAGTACTGTAAAGTGTAGGCTGGAGGATGTAGTTCAACCAAGCTGATACCAAGCCTGGACGGTTGGTGTCTGTGTGGTCTCATTGGTGACAATCTGGCTGCTCAGTGATTGCAGGAGCAGGCTGTGCTTGGGCAGCCAGGGCCTGCTGCATAAACAGGGTTGGAGTGAGGGAGAATTCAGCTAACTGGTGTGGCTCTGTGCCTTTCCCTGCAGTGGGACCTACGTAGACAGCAGCGGCTGCAGCAATCTTGTGCTCACACTCTCTTGTGTTTTAAACTGTTCATGGGAAGGAGGCACAGTTGTTGAAGAAACCATGTCAAATCTGATCTCTGAGTGCTCTCAAGAATTGAATCGATACAGGATTAAGATCCTCCCTTTTTTCTTCTACAGAAGCCTCTTGAATCATTCCTTGCAACGTCTTTCTTCTGTAGCCGGTGCTAGTTGCTGTCATATCCAGACATTTCTTAATGTTGTTCTATCACCTTCTGATACCAGCAAGCTGCATGGGTAATTTCAGCAATAGGCCATATCTGTGCAGATCACAGAAGATCTCTATCCCAGACTTGAGAAAAATACTGTGCCTGCTGCACAAGCTCTGATGATGGTTCTCACTGGTGAAGACCAGTCTAAAGATTGTGCTTGTTGGTCCTTGAGCTGTCTGACTCTTGCCTGAAGTATACAATAAAGCCAGTGTACCGGGGAAGTGAAAGAAGGCAAACAACGTTTCTGAGCCTGAGTGGAGGGAGCGCTCTGAGAGGAGAAGGCATGTGTGCCCCTTCCCTGTTTGCCTGGGATCATGTGTAGCAGGCTCAACCACCAGCTTTGGAGAATTGCCCCAGGTCCTGATAAGGATCTCTTTAAGGTACAAGAATGAATCCATGGCAAGAAGGTTTTGGGATGGGTGGTTGGCTCTTCACGTTGTGGGTTCCATCCAATCCATGCTTTTCAGCTTTCCTCTGCAATCATTAAGGGTTTGAAGCCATTTAATCAAAAGCTTTTGAGAAATGTATGAAAAAATGTGTAACTTCTGGTAAACGTAGGAGAGGGAGCAAGGTCCCAGCGCCTTGCCTGCCTTCTCTGACCCCATCTCTCTTTCCTAATTGCAGCTTTATATAGTCAGTGGCAAACATGGGGCATCCACAAAGACTGCTGTAGGAAAGTGAACTGGTGCTGCTAACTACCTGGTTGACTATGATGGAGGAGTTCAGCCTGTGGGCTGTAGTATGTCAAGACAGAATCCTGAATTCACAACTGAGAAGCTCCTTTTATGAGACTGGATCTCCTTCCTCCAGTGTGTACACTGAAGAGGAAGCAGGTTTTCAGACAGTTTTGGGAACATGCTTTTCTGTTTTGTCCCCTTGACCAGCAGAAGCATGGCTCCACTGACTCCCCATGTATGTTTTCCCAATATCCCGGTTATCCCTTGATGATTACTGCTCTTGTCCTGTGCTCACTCTGTTCTGGCTTATAAGAAGTTAAGAGGTGGGATCTGTTTTAGGAGGAGGCAGTGTCATACAGGCCAAGACTGAGTGTACTACCACTGCCTGATGCCATTTAGCTGTGTCTATAGTGGATGTTTCGTTGACATCAGGTAAAAAAGGGACACCAACGCCAAAGTCTGGAGTGTAGCACAGTGAGTGAAAGTGTGTAGACCCTGCCACATGGTGGGGCTGGGTTTCTGAAGTCTGACCCAGCTTAAGTCTTGGAACCTGTAAGGCAGCACTCAGTCTAGGGATGGGGCGTAAAGTCACAGCAGTGCCTTGCTACAGCCTTACTAACCATGTGTGGAGCTCAGTGTGCTCCACAGCACTGAAGGGTTGGTGCCCAAACACTAGTGAATCCATGTGGTGGGAACTGATCCTGTTGTATATAGCAGAACTTGATTTCATTCCCAAGTTCCCTGTTTTGAAAAATAAGGAAATTCCTCAGAATGAATTTTAAACTAGCAGAGAGCTGGTTTAGGATGCGAAGCCAAACATAGAGAATTGAGGAGTTCTCAGCATATTGTGGTTAATTCTGACAACCGTTTTGCCCCCTGTGTGCCTATTGTTGATCACAGGTCATTTTTTTGTGTTTGGCTTCTGCCTCATTTGACCTGCAAAGTGCTCATGTGGAAGAGATGCAATGAGGTTGACTAGTGCAGCTGTGCTCCTGGCACCTCCTATCTGTGAAGCCTTTCACTATGCAGCTTCTGTTTAATTTGGTGATTTTTTTTTCATGGGTGTTCATAGGACGTTGCTATATAAAGATGTGCAGCTGTATCTAGACTTGAGTGTATTATTTATCCATGTGGGTACAGTACACAGAACTAAAGCTGTCCTTGGAAAAGCCTTGGAAAATGTGACGTTTTCCTATTCTTCATATTTTATTAGGCTCTTCTCTATATTTTCAGCCTTCATATTCTTTAAAAACTATATGATACACCAGTCTTTTTCCTGTTTTTTGCACCTTCCTTGGTCTGTGGGTGAAGCAACAGACTTGGAGGAACTTCAAAGGGAAAAGAAATGCAGGAAAACTTACTAGGACAAAAAAGTAACCTATAGTGTCTTTACAGTTAAGTCTGCATCTCAGCATCTTGCCAGTCTAAATAACCTGTAAGTGACTCTCAAGTAGTTGCTGAGAAATGGACATTAATCCCTGCTTCACCATTTTTTGACACAAAAGGGACCTCTTCTGTGTTGAATTGGTGGAACTGTGCCAGAAAATTGCAGTATGTGCAGGGCTTCCACCTGGGTAGATAATTCTCCCAGTGCTGTGCCCATGGGTTTGCACATAGGGAATAGTTTTTCTGAGGGACAAGAATTGAGTTGATGAAGGCAGGGCTGCTCAGAAGTGCCTGAATAGTAAAGCACACTTTGCTGCAGGTTTCATGTTACGGTCACCACCAAAAAGTCCACCCATTTTATCCTGGCCCTCTCACACACTGGTTCTGTGTGCAGGAACCAAAGTTACCCCTCCAGGCTTGACTCCTGGCTTCCAACATGGAATTGTTTGTGGTTTTGGAAGTCAGCTGCA
This sequence comes from Phaethon lepturus, assembly GCF_000687285.1. Lineage (NCBI taxonomy): Eukaryota > Metazoa > Chordata > Aves > Phaethontiformes > Phaethontidae > Phaethon > Phaethon lepturus. The sequence goes on along the minus strand of NW_010543909.1, from coordinate 68,859 downwards.
GGTGAAATGTACGGATGTGTGTGGAGAAGGGGTGGCTGGCTCTCCAGGAGCCTTGACCGGGGATCCTCAGAAAGGACTTAAGCCCTGGTAATACCTGGATGGGCGGGACCTGGTGGCTCTGGTTTACTTTTCTGGTGCTGTGTAGTCAAAGAGCCCTTGGTTTCTGTCTCCCATTCACAGCCAAGATCCCTCCCCTCCCCTTGCTGCTCACTCAGTGAAGAGATGCGAGGAGGAAAGGATGCTGTTAAGCTGCACTTTGCTCCAGTACTTGGCACATCCTTCGCAGTATTGGCTGTTTTCTGAGCAGAGATGCTGCCTGCCTTCTAACTGATGCAGCGATTCCCTATTGCCCGCCTTGAAAGAAGCCGGAATCATAACCCAGAGAGTGAGCGAGTGATGCGGCTGCTGCACAGCACAGAGAGTGACTGAGAGGAAGAAAATTGCAGAGACTGGAATATGTGCCTACCTCAGCAGCACTGCAGTGGTAAAGCCACTGACTGACTACAAGCAGGTTACTGTTCTTTTATGCATTGCTACAGAGAACCCAGAAGTCGGGTTGAAATGCATCAGTCTCCTTTTTCACTGCTTCTGTATTGTCATCATGCATTAATTGCTGAGAGTTATTTTCCTTCCTGTGGCTGACTGCCTGCATCTCTTCTCATACTGCAGGAGAGACAGTGAGGGAGAGAGCACAGCACCAGCCTGGTGTCCTGTCCCACGAGGAGGATTCTGCATGATGTGCCAGTGCAGTCAGGGGCTGCTGCAATGGTGCATAGAACCTCTGGAACAGCTGGATTTAGGATTATTAATGCTTTATAAAGGTGTCCCAGACTCCAACTAGTAATTAGCTGAAGACATTGGCTGCCCTTTGGGGCTTGCTGACTGCCTTCTATTTTCCTCTCACTGCTGTTTTTACACTCATCTGGGTCAACAGCATTTGAGTGAGGGGAAGGGACTGTCTTGGCCAGGAATTGGAGGGTGCCGTGTGGAAAGTGCAGGTGTGAGCTCCGGAGGGAACTGCAGTCTGACCAGCCATGGCTCAAGCAGCTAAGCAGCTGAAGAAAATCAAAGATATTGAGGCTCAGGCTCTGCAGGAGCAGAAGGAGAAGGAAGAATCCAATCGCAAGCGCAGGC
>NW_010543909.1:61264-67701 GCF_000687285.1 Phaethon lepturus | reverse complement strand
ACCGCTCTCGGGACCGGAAGAAAAAGGTCAGTGGCACTGGGGCAAGCAGCCCTATATTCGGATGCCTGTGCTAAGCAGCCCTGTATAAAGATGCCTGTGCTTATGGCAGTGAGTGTTGTTTGTGTTGGGGGGGGAAGATGACAGAGGAGCAGTCTGGTCCCTGTACAAATCTATGTGCAGTCAGAACAAGAAACAGTCTGTCAAACAGAGGACAACTTTTGGGGCCAGGAATCTGCTGTTTGCCCTGACAGCTTAGGGAGAGGGTTATAAAAAGCCTGGTGAAGGGAGAAAGGAAGTGAGGGGTTTGTCAAGGCAGCTAAAGAGACTCACTGAGCCCAGTAACAGATTTGATCTGTAAGATAAAATTGCTGGCTTCTAGCTTCATGCAGTTTCACAGAGTTGCTCTGTGTCTGCAGACCAAAGGGATGAGAGACCAACGCTCCCTTCTGAAGGAAAGTTTTGATGTCCTGAAAACTGAAGGAGTAGTTTTGATGTCCACTCCATGCCCTGCTTGATCTCTGCCAGAACGCTGAAACTGGGGTACAGCAGGAGCAGACCACTAACAGAGAAAACAATTTTGTGCAGGGGACCATGAGCTCTGCTGCTGCTTAGGGCAGGCTATATTTCTGAGGGGGACACAGGTCATCCCTCCCAGCAAAGGCATGTTACTTGCTGGCAGCAGGTGAGTGGGGGGTCAGCAGCAAGAAGAGGTGTCTTTCCCCTCTGCTGACACTGACATGCTGGAACTTTGGGTCCGCCAGCTGTTCCAAGCTGTAGCTCCTCTCTGGAAAGTCACTGTCAATTTTTTCTTGCCATCAGCTTCTTGCAGGAGCAGGCATGTTGCTGAGATAGCTTTGCTGCCCCTTGAAGACCTCTTGAACTGAATGTTCTTCTCACAGCAGGGCCTGAGGGTGCATGTGCTATGTACCAATGCAGAGAGTCAGTGAGGAGAGAGGTAAAACCAAAGGTAATCAAGGATATATGTGAGAGGAGGTTGCAATACAGGTATGTCTTAGGTGGGCTTCTCCTCTGCCTTTAGCAAAAGACTTGGAGACTTCCACGTGCCACCTCCGAGCAAGAGCCTCACAGCAAAGCTCTACTGCTTGGAGCATCTCAGCAGCTGTGCCCTGAGGGTCCTGAGAAGAGTCTTGCTGAGATGCTGAGGACAGGCACTGCTAACCAGCCCTCAGGCTTTTCTTCTTCCTTCCACACTGCCAGATAACTGCTGATTCAGGCTGTCTGGGCTAGTCCTGGACACTCAAATTCCTGTATTTCATTCATCCCTGTTTGTGGTGAAGGCTCACTCCACAAGCCTTTGAGAAAACCATCCTCTTCCCTTCTGCCTTCCCAGAAGTACAGTGTACATATGCCTTGGTGATGGGTTGGGAGATCCAAAGATACCTGCAAAGTGTCTGGACTTCCTCACCTGGAATGTACTAGAGAGGGCACCTTCTCGCCACCTCCTTCTGAGGGACCCGAGTTGCACTTGCTGCCAAGACACACTGTGAAGGGGTCTGCTTCCCTGGGGTGGGGTAGACCTTACAGTGATAAACAAGCCTTTTGTAGTATACATATATATCATATAGATATATGATTGTCACAGCATGGGGAGCACTGAGCAAGATCTCCTTGCAAGAATCAGCAGGGCTCTGGCATGCTGAGGGGGAGCTGATCTTCAGCTATCCCTTCCTGAGTGGTGAATCCAGGGAGTGCGCTGGCAAGGGAGGCCTGCCTGTCTTTTAGCTCGGTGACTATGGACAGGGTAGGCAGAGCCCCTGCTGCCCCTCCTGTTCCTCTTGGGACCAAAGCTGGGTGTAAGCATGTTTGCTTTTCTTAATGCCAGGCCATTTGACCAGGGTAGCCCAGGAGGGCTCCGTGTCTGCAGAGAGCAGCTAAGCAGGGGGAGATCAGTGGACACATTCAGGACAGTTATGAAGTCTGCAGACAGCAGCTAGGAAGTTGGGTGTGGGGCAGCTGCCATACTGTCATGGCAGTCAAATGCTGCCTTCTTTGATGATAACTGCTTACGGCGTACAGGTCCAAGGCTTTTCCCTGCAGAGCCTCTTTTTACTTGAGGCTGACAGAGCAGTTTGTCTCTTATGTTGCCAGAGGGGTGTCAAGAACCACCAAACCAGGAGATTTTGCTGTTGGGCCAGCTCTCTCTTCTTATCACCTGCCCTCAAAGCCTGAGTGTCTCTAGTGGTAGTGGTTTATTGTACAAGTCTCCCTGGGGCCAAGCTGAGGGCTACCAGCACGTGTTGGAGTTTCTTACTCTGTTTTGCTACAGCAATTGCGGAGGTTTAATCTGTGTTAGCCTGGGTGTCTGTTAGTGCCCTGTGAGTCTGCATGGGACTTGTGTCATGTCTATGCAAAAGGCATCTCTTTCAAAAGGCTCCTGCACTAGCCACCGGAAAGGACTGAAACCACTGTTGTGTCACTGGGTCCTTCTACTCCTCCACCTGTGCCTGCCTGTTGTCTCTTGCTTCATATACAAATATAGGCTCTTTTGGGCAGAGGCTGCTTATTTGCTCTGTGTTTGTACAGTGCAGCATTTCAGTGTCCTGATTTATGCCTGAGCCCACTATGCACTGCTGCAATGCAAGTTATTAGCAGAGCAGTAACCTATGATCCAAGGAAGTGCTAGCATGACATGAAGCAGTGGAGATGGACAGGGAAAGGAGATGAGGGCCCCAGAATAAGTTTATTCTCATCCCATGCAAGCTGATGTTATGTCTTGGGGTATGAGCACTTTGTATCCTTCAGCGTTTCCAGCCATTTTTGTGTGGTTCTGTGTGTCTCATGAACTGCACAGTTGAATCCTGCAAGAACTTGTGTCCTGTGACACCTGGAGTCAGTGAGTTCTGTTGTTTAACGCTGTGTTGCCCAAAATCCTTCTCCTTGGACCATGATTATATTTGTTGCTTTTTAGTTTCCATGGCAATTTCTTAGCCTTTTTATTAAGTGCATGATAGAAGAACCTGATTGACCTGTATGTACTGTATGTTTTTGTGTTGCATGCCTTTCATTTGTCTCTCAGCACAGGGACAGTCCAGGTGTATAACCTTGTTGCTCCTCCAGTGTTCCCTACCCCCAATCTTTGTAATTCAGACAACAGAGAGTTGATGTTTCATTTGACAGGCGCTGCATAAAGGATTTAAGGAATGGTATCTTGTCACTCACCCTTGCTCTCTGTGCAGCCTAGCCACACTTGTGTTTTGGGCCAAGCTGTCCATTAAACAAACAGACATGTCCTGAAGAGTGCTCTTGCTCTGTGGGCTCTGCAGCATGGCTTGAGGTTGCCTCAATCTGAGGATGACCACAGGGAGCAAGCTTTCAATAGTCCCATCTATTCCCACATGTAGTGCAAGTGATGAATTGTGAGGAAATATGAGGTCTAGCATAATGTGTTGGTGGCTTTTCAGGGTGCCCTGCAGACAGGCAGGTGTGACAGAAAGCAGCCCGTGAGCAAAGGAAGATCTGAACTGAGTAACAGAAGTTCACTGCCTATAGAGAATTTGCCAAGCATCATCTGGGTTGACTTCTTGCTATTCCTGATGCAGTATCCTAGCTCCAAATTTCTGTGCATTTTGCTTAGATGGCCAGTTCACAGGGGACCAGAGCCACTCAGTTACAGCTGCTGGACTGCATGTGGAGTCTCTGATGTGGCCAGCTGCACTGTCAGGCAAATGGTGAGAGACAGGAGCAATATCTGTGCTTTGGATGCAGCTATCTGCCGTCTTTTTTGCGGTTCTGGGAGGTAGTGATTGTCAAGAATGCTTCCTTCTTTTCACTGCAGGTGTGCTGTGGTCAGGCTACCTCAAGAGGCAGAAAGCCCTCACTGGGAAGTCATGCAGAGCACTTACACGATACAGTCCTGCCTTCTGCAGGATTAGTGGGGAGCAGCACAACATGTTGTGAGAATGTGATGTTTTGACATAATTTGTGAGGCAGGTCTGCAATTTGTTATGGGAACACACTGTTATTGAGTCCTTTTTGAGTTGCATGTGGCTTGTTCTTGTGGTTACGTATTAAAGGTAGAAAACGGACCAAATCCCTTTTCAGGAATCCTGGAAGCATTAGTGGAGCTCACCAAATGGCTTGTTAGAAAGGGGCCAATATGTCTAACCCCCAAACTGGGGCCCAGAGTACTTGGCTCACCTTTTGTTTCAAACGTGCATCTACAAGCAACTTGCAACTGTACCAAGTGACCCCAAGACAGGCTGCTAGTGCCTGCAGTGCCTTGCAACTTGACAAGCTTTGACTGAGACTACTAAATAAATAAAAAAAAAGTCAATACTTTAATGAAAATTGTTCTTCCTACTGAAGTATACTTATCCTGGTACCAAATTCAGCCAAATATCCAGTCAAGCATGAAGAGGGGCAGAGACCTTCATCTGAGGAGTTTGAAGAGGCAGATAGCAGCTATGCTCCTCAGTTGGCAAGTGGGCATGCGGGGTTCATGGAGCAGGAAGCTGGAACCTTTAAAACTTCTATGACAAGAGTGCTATGCAGCAAATAAGACCAATAGCACTTCAGTAACAGCAGCAATGCTAATAATGTCCAAAGAACTCCTCAAATGCACATGTGAGAGTATGTGCAGTCTGTGTGCAGCGTAACTGTGGAAATTGGATTAAATAACAATCTAACCAAAAGCTCAGAAGGTAATTCCTATGATAATTGTTATCAATGTTTAAATGATAAACTCTTAGTATGAAAGATATGATACATCCTCTCAGTACATTCAGAGTAAGTTTTTCTTGGGAGTCTAAAGAATAGAGGACAAGGCTGCCTGAATTTACCACTTCTTTTTTTTCTTCTTTTTTTGGGAGAGGTAATGAGGAACAAAATGCTTTTCCCTTTCCACTCCTGTGTAGTTTCTTTGTCTTGCAAGTGTCCAAAGGTAAGACAGTCTCTTGTTATGGATTTGTAGAGCATCTCACACAATGCAGTCTTGAACAGTAAAAGAAAATGATTCCTAATAAGAAACTCCTTGCTTTTTTTTCTAGTTGTCTGTTTCCTGGAAACAGCACACAGACCAGTTTGAGCATTCATGATTCTCCACAGTATAGGCTGTCACCCATGCTTGGTGCAGTGTTTCTTCTGCATGCTGCAGCAGGAAAGACTTTAGTGCTCACTATTGCACACTTAAATACATCCCAGCAGGAGAAGCTGGGAGGGTGCTTCAGAGAAGGGAGACAAGAAATTTGTGAGAGAGGATTTGAAACAGAGAGAGGTGTTTCCATTTGGCAGCAGCTGTGTCAGAGAAAGCTCTTCCACCAGCTAGAATGAAATGAAGGGAAAGGACAAAGGGAGCACAGAGGATTGAATGACCCCCTTTGTATTCTCAAGCATAGATAAGGAATAAATGTGAACATAACATTTCTGACATAACAGCTGACATCAACTGTCAGAAGAAACTCCAAGCTGAGATGTGTGAGGTGAGCTGCGAGAGAGGCTAGATCCTGGATGGGCAGCTTTGAGAAGATTGAGGTGATGTGGAGGATGCTAATCAGAATGCTTTTGCACAAAAGAAATTTTGCATGCTTAGGAAGCTAGGGGAATGTGGGAAGTAGAAAAAGTCAGGTAGGGTTTGGGAAAACAGCCATAAGCTCAATCAGACAGAGGAGCAATTACAGAAGATTCCTTAGTAGGACAACTGAACAGTCACATACGGTGACCATGCTTGTGCTTGTTGCGTGACAAGCAAAAGAGTTCACTCACCTGCTATTCACTGATGAGCTGTATCAGAGTGGAACTTAAGTCCAAGCTTAGGATCCCTGACATGGAAAGCCCAGACACTTCTGTCAGAATTATGCAATAAGCACATGAGAAACTGGGGCCATCTTAAATCCTTCTATGGGCTGTGTGTGTGCTAGGTTCAAAGCAGCAGTACAGTGTTGAACCTTTTCTGCTGTAAATGTCCAGTGTGTAAAGCTGGGAAGGTGTTTTGTATACAAAGCTGCTGGCAAATTGGGGCAAAGCATGAGCTCCTTTACAGATGATCCAGTGCACTGAGGGATGGAGCAGTTGTGGAGGATTTGCTCCCCACCTCTGCCCAGTGTGCCAACGTGGAACTGCTTTGTGTGACTACAAGTTAACTGTGACCCTCCAAACTCTGTCAAGGTTGTTGGGGAAGCAAGTCCCATCAGGATTTGGGGAGGATTACGTCAGCTGGCTGCACTGCCAGGAGATTCAGACCTCTGATTCATAGACGCTTCATTAATATTTAGTTGTTGCTTTAGGCTGGATTGGGAACTACAGGGGCTGTGTGTGACAATGGCTTCCTCTGATGCTGTTTATCTGACCTGTCACTGGAGTCCTGTACAAATGCTGTCAGGATTTTTAAAAAGCATCAGCGCTACGCTGTGTTGTACTGCTCTGCTGTCTGAGGCCTATAAGGGGGCATTTTTCTCACAACCCACTAAGGTTTCCACTCC
>NW_010543909.1:55581-61233 GCF_000687285.1 Phaethon lepturus | reverse complement strand
AGCAGGAAGAAGAGGCTGTTTCAAACTTACCTTTGACTAAACTCTGTCCAATTTCACTCGCCACTGCTCACAATCACCCTCTAGCATTTTTCTATTAGGTTTCAATGCAGCATGCACTGGTTATAATGGGAGCATCTGTGCTCCCAGCATTTGTATTGTCTTTCCCGTGCTTGCATTAAGTATGGGGGAGGGATGGCAGAGGACAGTGCATGGCATATTTTTGTGCAGGAAGGAAAATGGCAATGCACAAATTATGCTGATCTCAATGTTCCTTCACAGTGGGGAGGTTACAGGAGTTTCTGGCTCAGCATGGTTTGCTGCAATGGGCAGAGACCAAGAGTTCTCTCAAAAGGCCCGGTTAGAACAATCAGAACATTTATATGGTAGCAGTTCCTCTCTGGTGTTTACCTTTTTCTTCTTTCACTGTCTACCTTGCCCTTTGCAGGATGTGGTGCCAAGAGAGCCTAGTCTCTCAGATAATGTAAGCTAATACATAATGAACCATGTTTGACTTAGGAAGTCCATCCCTTTCCCAGTAAATAGTTGTCCACAAATACTAAAGTCAGTTGTAAGTGAAGAACAGCTTGTAAAGTACTTGGCCAGCAAGGTGTTTTAGAGCCCGTGCCTGTGTCCTTTCCCAACATTTCCAGGCAGGAGGGAAATGCAGCACAGTGATGGGAGGGGAAGTGGCTGGCAGGTAGAACACCAGCAGAATACAGGCATCTGGATGTGAGGGATGTCAGGTCAGAGCAGACCTTGTTGCGGCAGGGACTCACTGATGGGGGAGGAGGCACTGAGGGGAAGCCGGTGCCATTCTGCACCGCTGCTCTGCAGGCTCCTAAATTATTCAGGTAATAATGGCATCTATGTGTGCTTGGTGAGCCCACCAGGTATTAAGGTACTAGAATGAGGTAAGCCACGTTTGAAATCTTGTAGCATTCAGAAGTTTGTTTCGGGAGCAAGTTCTTTCAAACTGGTCCCTTGGCCAAGGTGTCTGCCCAAGCAAGGCACTTGCTGTGTACCAGGAGTAAGCCCTGTCTAGAGCAAAAGCCTTCAGGAGGATAAGAAGCAAAGGACTGTGCCCTTTGTGAAAGTCCTGTGCTTGATAGCCTGTGGGGCTCAGTTTACTCAAGGTAGGAAGTTGCCTGTAGTGTGCTGAAGCTGAGGTACAGCGAGCTAGATCTGAGCTCAAAGGAAAGCAGCTTTACAGAGTGCTAAAATTAGAAGTTTAGTCTGAATTATGCTAATTTGTTTTAATTGCCTAAGTATGTCAAGGTTCTTCATAAATGTACCCTCTCTGTGCTGGTCTGGAAAGGTGCAGCATTACTGGGGGTATGATGGAAGGATGGGTCAAGGATTGGAGAGATTTCTGTGTTCCCTGCGCTATTTATATCTCTCTAAGAGTTCGCACCACCAGCTCTCAAAATGCCATGAGGGTATATTCTGAAAATGTTAGCCCTGGATTGGGTAGACCAGCCTTGTTAAAATCTTAGATGAGTAGAAGGCAGCCTTTTGGGTGCAGGGAAGTTCCTGACACCTCTCTATAAGGGGACTGGTCAGTATGGCAGAACCATCTGAAAATTCACATTTCCTTTCACAGCTGAACTATGTCATGTTTTGAGCCACAACGCTGCAAACAGCAGCAAAATTCAAGCTCCTTTCCTATCTGCAAACCAAATTTTGCTGACTGGGTGAAACATTAAGCCAGAGCCATACATTTCTGTGTAGGGGCTGCAAATGTAGGGGACTATGTTAAATCTACAGCTTTAAAATGTTGCAGCCTCAGTGAAAAATCTACAGCAGAAACAAAGCAGCAGGTATTCACTGAAGCGTCTTGGGAGGCGGAGGGAGAGAATGCAGCAGCAGGAGAGCATTTAGAAAAGAGACGAGGTTTCTATATTTATACAGAGATGAGGAAGGAAGGAGAGAGTGTGCGTGCGTGTGCATGTTTGCGTGTCTGCGTGTGTGTCCAGGTCACAGAAGACTCCTGTTTAAGCAAAAAGGTACTGCAGCAAGATAATAAGCAGAAATGAAGGCTGTGGTGCTTCACTGCACTGGGGTCACAGGACTTTTCAGGGCTTGTAGGGTGCATTCAGGTGCATATGTTGGACCTTTTAAATGGGAAATGCAGAGAACAGAGTGCTGAAACCCTTTGCAGAGCATAAACTTCATTAGATTTTTAACTAATCGGATGGTCTCTGCAAAGGAATAATAAATATTTTCACCTTTTTACAGTGTCATTTGTCCAGAAAACTAAGGCTTCCAGATACTCTGCAGGAAATGCATAGTGTATTCAGAGTCCATTTAGTTCTGTCATGATGCCATGCCTGGAATGGGGAGCATTGTGTCTTTCCCAGGACTTGCTGATTACAGCACAAAGCAAAGAATAAGATAAATATTATGAGAATGTGCTGTTTTGGTGGGTGAGACAAGACAGGTGTGGGGTGAGCTAAGGACAGGTTCAGCTTTAACAGTGAACTTCCTGACTTGCACAGAGCATCTCTGAACACAGGAAAGATACTGCCCCTTTCTGTGGATGCTCCCATGAACACTGTGCAGATACCTGACTGCTGGCCGTAGGCAGCAAAGACACTAATCTATCAGTGTGACGGCTCCATCTAGATCTCGTTCCAATTCTACCCGCATGTCATCTGGCGCTTTCATGGACCTTGAGTCAATACAGATGCCTGGTATCCTAATGCACTGGATGGGATGTACTCTGAGGGTCTGTCATCTATTTTAAGGGACATACTGGGAAAGAGAAGAGGGTAGTGTCTATGCTGTCACCTCACAAGGGACTAAGCTGTCTGCCCAGCACTCTGATCGACTGAACCAGCCTGTGGTCAGACAGGGTCTAAGACCTTGCCTTGGGTGAGTGTTGTGGGAAATGCTGTACTAGGCCTTCCAAGCATTTGGCCCTTCCATCTCCAAACATGCTACTGTTAAACTCAATGACTTCCTAGATGCCTCAGCAGCTTGCTCTCCTTCCTTCGTCCCCAGCTGCAGGCACTGCCTCTTCAGGCCTGAGAGCTATGTCCTAGCATGCATACATTGCTCTGCTTGAAGAAACTGTTCTGCTGAGCAGTAGATACTAGCTTCTTCCATAGGCCAACTTTAAGTTGTCATTTACAGGTTAGCTGTTGTGAATGGCACTCAGAGACCTTGGAATCTCTTGTGCAGTACAGAGGGTCCTGGGCAATTTCAAAAGGCATGTACCATCAACCTGCTAGCTTCTTTCATCTAGGAGCCTTCTGGGTAAAGTGCTGGTGAGGTTCTTGTGGTGAGGTTGTCATGCTGTTTCCTGGAGTATGCCTTGACTGTGCTGCCAGAGGTACTATAGTCAGCTCTGCTGTGTGCCTGGTCTCTCTGACTTAGGAGTTTGCAAAGAAAAAGTTTCTTGTGCTGGTGCTTTGGATGGACATTGAACACGACTGGCTTTGCTGTTGGAACTGGAGAGTCCAAAACAAGCCAGTGCCTTTCACTCCATTGTTGTCTATAATGTTTTAAAAACAAAGTTAATCTGGTGTTATCAGCATGTGGAAAGATTCAGAAACTACCAGCCTTTTTAACACCTCATATTAGTTGTCTGGGAGAAGCAAAATCTTAACATGCAACCTATCAAAACTGTGAAAACATGTTGCAACACAAGGCAAATTCTTACAAGTCAGTTGTCCCTCTTTTTGCAGGTGTCACGCAAGCTGTAGTGTTGGCGCAGAGAAATAGCTGCTTTGGGCTGTACCTTGCTTCCACTGGATAGCATCTGTCAGAGCTTTAGGCAGAGATGAGATGCCAACCAAGCTCTTTCTTCCATTCATCCGAATGGGGAGAGGAGAGAGTAAAAGGGATCTTCCATTTGCCTTGTGGTGGATGAAAGCACCCAAGCTGACAGTGGGCATGGGGAGTGGAATGTGGGGTGCTGGTGTGCTAGAGAGTTCTCAGAAAGGGAAAACGTACCTAATTGGCTTTTGATATTGGACTTGCTTTTACTGCAGTGAAGCATGTTATGGTTCTGCTTCCCATCTTTAATACTGAAAGAGAAGTTATATCTGTGGGCCACTGTCTTGGGCATGGGGTTATTTCAGCTCTAGGAGATGCCTGCATAGAGTCTGTATTTGGCCTGCAAGGCTATAATTTTCTAAGCTTTTTTATTCTTCAGCTCTTTTCCTGGCCGAATCATCTCAGTTCACAGGGACAGTAGATTTGGTCCAAGCAAGAATTGCTCAGTGGAGCATGGCATGGCAGCTCTCTTTACACGCAGCTTGGACGTGCCACCGCACTGATGCATAGCAATGTGCTCCTGTTAAAGAGCAACATGATGGTCAGCAGGCTGACCCCTTTTCTGTGAGTGCTGGGAAAAATGCTTCCTGTCAAGACTGCTGTCAAATGGCTGTGGAGCTGAGATTGCAGTAAGAGGAGCTGTAGTATCACAGGACAAAAGTATAAAATATCTGCTGCCCATCAGTACTGTATCAGCAAAACTCCTTCTCAAAACTTGTGAACTCATCCCCACCAATGGTGAGATATGCCTCTTGGACCTGCCAGAGGAGTAGTCCAAGGCCAGCAGCAGCTCAATAAGGCATAGACAAGATCATCCTCTCCATCCAAAATGTGAGGCAACAGCATTCACTGTCTCCTGACAACATTTCAGCAGGGATCAGCAGCATCTCCCTGTGAGGCCTCTCAACACACTACGTGGCACACCAGCAGCAGCAACAGAGGGGTCACATGAGGGACAGTTATTCTGCCTTTTTCGTACTGCCAGACACTATGGGTAGATTGCAGATATTTGGGCAGAGGAGCTGGCATCTTTCACTAATACACTTTGCTTTAAAGTCATGCTTCAGAGCTAAGAGTACTGTGAGAACAATTGGAGGAAGCTGATCCAGAGGCTCTGCTCACAGCTACAATAGTGAAGCAACTTCCTTATGAAGCTTGGAGATAAGGTCCATTCACTGGGAAGGGGCATTGCATATTGGGAGTTTTAGTCTAAACAGACTTAGTCTCTGCAGAGGTGGTGTGTTTTGTCCATTTTGCTGGAAATAAATGCAGCATTACCCACAGAGGAGCAGAATGGAGGGTGCCCAGTAATAACATATGAACCTGTAGTTTGTTCTTGACAGAAAGAATCTATTGTAACATAGCGGGAGAAAAAAAAGAGCTCAGCGGAGGAGGAAGCTTCCGAGTTTCCCTTATTGTTCTTGGGAGATTACTGGATAAAAAACAAAGCAAGCAAGTAACGTGCTTTTTGTCCTCATTCTGGAGCTGCAGCCACTGCAGTTAGCTCCCCACCCTCAAGCTGTCTGCTGTTTGCTGCTGAGCTCCACCAGCAGGTTACTTGGATAATGTTAGGCTTGTTTAATGTTGAAAAGGGCCTGGGAAATACGCATATATCATTTTTATGTTTAAATTAAAAGAGGTACATGACATGCCAGTGATGTGATTTGGAACTGCCAGGAAACAACAGAGATTCAAAGAATCTCTTCGGGTGCCCAACCATGAAAACAAGGGCCTAATTTTGGCCATGTTTTTGAAGACCAGCATGAACAAACATGCATACAAACATGTTGTTTGGAGGATGTTGTGTCTTTGAAGAGGCACTAAGGGTTGCAAAGAGGTAGGAGAACAGACTACAATGCTAGAGGCTTCCAGCAG
>NW_010543909.1:0-55550 GCF_000687285.1 Phaethon lepturus | reverse complement strand
GCAGGAAATGCAGCAAAGCAGCTGTAATGAAACCAAGGTGCTCTCATGTCTCTGCCACAGTGGGCATCCTGGCCAAAACATGTTTCTCAACCTCTACCTTCTGGCAGGTGAAAATGAGTCCTCTTTTCTTTTGAAAAGAACTTGAGGAAGCCAAAAGAGGAAATAATTAATAGGATTTTCTTTACTGTTTAATTCCATTCACAGGCATGCACAGCCAGAGTATTCACTGTAAAGCAGGTACTTAGACTCTCCCTGTACTCAGAGAAGTTAAAAGGAGGAAATCTAAAGGTTTTAGGCTGAACTGCCTTTGTGAGCCTGGTATCCAGCATCCTTCTATAGCTGCTGTCAAAGATCCTGTAATGCTTTTCCCAAGAAAGTGTGAGTGTGTGCGCGTGTGTGTGTGTATGCGCACATGCACACATGTGTGGATTGACTTTGCAATTGTGGAGTAGGCCGAGTCTTGAAATGAAAGTGGTGGAAATGTCAGAGTGTAGGACATAGATGTCCTTTCTGTAGGAGACTACTTCAGGTTTCAGTGCTTCATATTGTAAAGCAAATTCTGTCAGAAATCTAGCACAAAATCCCCTTAAATGCTTCAAATCTTCTTCTGTTCCCTCACATTTCAGAGCTTCTTGGGTTGTACTGAACCACCCTAACCTGGTAGCTCAGTAAGGGCACGTGGTACGCAGGGGTCAGCGTCTAGCATTTCCTGGCACTGCCAGCATTGGTTTTTTGCAAAGCCTCAGGGAATCCTAGCGTAAATGCTGCAACGGTAGTCATCTTTGAAGGTAAGCGATTGTGCAGTCCTGAGCTTGGAGGAGCTGTCCTTGCAATACAGGGGATGTCTGTGAGCTGCTGGAGAGAGGATCAAACAGCCTGCTCTTCCTGTGGTTTGCACAGCCTGCTTGTCATTTGGAATTACTTCCTCCTCCTCCTCCTCCTCCTGATGCAATGGGAGATGGGGACAGCGTTACGCTGCATGTTACTTGGCTTTCCTGGCTTTTCTGTTGCCTGCAACAGCCCTTCCTGACTCCCCATTACTGCTCTGTGCCTAGCGCTCCTGTGGTGCTCAGCTCCCAGCACTTGCTGCCGGCACTGATAACCTGGAGTAACAGCATCTTATTTTTTAATCACTGGGGGGGGGGAAGGGGGATTTTTTATTAATAACCCAAATTACCCCGTGAAACAGCAGCTTGTCTGATGTTAAATATTAAACTCCACTAAGTGGGTAAGCCGGAGCGGAGAAACAACAGCATGCTGGTAATGACCTGCTGTGGCAGGAGATGCCAACAGTGCCTGCCAGTGTGCATTAATCCTTGCTCCTTGGAGAGTCTTCCATCCTCAGGGCAGTCAGGTGCTCCCTCACGCACGCAGCTCCCCAGCTTCTGAATGGCATTTTGCATGCTTTAAACAGATCAGCACATCAAAGGCTGGCAGATCCTCTCTCTGGCGTTGCCATGGCAGCAGCAGCAGAGAGAATTTGGATGTTTCTGGGATGGAATTATGTTGCTGGGTGTGTTGGGGCAGAGAAGGGCTGCTCTCCACACACTGGCATCCAGTGCCATCATGGACACGGGCATGCCTGGTGCTGCCAGTGGCATGTGGATCTCTTGCCGCATAACGGGACAGTCTACCCCAGTTCAGGGGTGCTGTGATGCAGACCTCTGCATCTGAACTGCTCACCTCAGCTCCCTCTAGTCTGGGAGAGAAGGAGGGAGCCTTTCCCATGCTGCGCTGCACGTGGAAGTAGGTCAGCTGAATTATACCTTTAGAAATGCTTGTTTCTCTCCACTGGCTCTCAAGGGAGCCGAGACTCTCTTGAAGCAAGACCTGTTTCAAGTGTTGACTCTGTAGGTGTCCAACACTGTTACAGTGAGCCTGCCCTCGGGATGTCTGCCTCAGGTGCCTCTTCTGTCTCCTGCAGCTCCACACATGCTGCATACAGTGGGTTGCCAGGAGTGAAGATAAAGCTGAATTTCAAACACTGTGAAAATATAACGTTGGTCTGGCTGGGCAGCACGCTACAGCAGCACGATCAAGGGGTCTGCTGCTGGCCCTCACTATTAGTCTGTCAAGCTGTGTTTCCTTGGCAAAACACCCCATCCTCCTTATTGTGCGCTGTGAAATTGCCCCTGGGAATTCAGTGCTGTTTTGTGAGCATTTATCTTTTGGGTGATCCTGGCATCTTCAGCCAATATCTGCTGAGGGAACAGGCACATGTGTGACTTATTCTGACATGCACATAGCAAATGGCCTTTGGGGGTGTGCTGGTGGTCACTCAGAACAGCTGGGTGGTTTGATGAAGGAAAACAGGTAATTTTGAGCACCCTACCTGCTCCTTGTGCTGCCACAGCATAGACAACCGTCAGTCTAGCGGTTTCAATGCTGTTGGCCACTGCAGACCAATGGAGATAATGAGGTGGTAGTAATATGCTGTACCATGGTTTGTGGTGAGTGTGGCAAACTGTCAAGTTCCTGTGCAATCACCTGAATTACTTACAAACTCATCTGCAACAAAAGGTGCTTTCTGTTTTCATTGCTTCCATGTACACAGAGTATTAACTTACCTGCTTCCTCAAGGTTAGGCTAGACTCCCTAATGGGGCTGGGGACCCAGTGCATCTACAGGCAGGAACATTCCAACAGACGTATCTATTCTCTATGTAATATCTCTGAAATTATGCTCTTGAAGTGGAAGATATCCCTGCCCATGGCAGGGGGCTTGGAACTGGATAATCTTTAAGGTTCCTTCCAGCCTGAACCATTCTATGATTCTACGATAAGTGCAAAAATGTGAACTTCTATTGCCCATCTCTGAGAATTGGGTTGTAATGTAATAATCCAGAGGGCTTCCAATAGCACTAGCAGTGGCCTATAAAACAGGCTTGTCTTAGGGCATAATTGGACTTTTTCAACAGCAATTTCCTGCAGAAGGTCTAACTGAGGATCCAGGGTATGTCTGGTCTGTGTGCGCAGGGATCCACTCCCAGGAGCTCCTTATTACAGCATGTCACGGTATTTTCACACTGTATTTACATTGTCGCAGTTCTGACCTGTCCCTGCAGGTGCAAGGGTGCACATCAGAGAAGTAGGAAGGCAGGCAAAAGGATGTTGTTGACAGGAGTGGAGCAAAGACCATGAAAGTCATTTAAATAAATTCAATTTTCTCTTTGTGCATTTACCCTGAAGTAACTCTGAGCTGATTTCGCTGCCAGGCTGCAGGAGACCTGTGGGAGAACAAAACCTGACTGGTTTTGTAGCATGGATTCATAGGAGCACTTTGGGGTTCTCCACTGCTGCCTGCGTGGTGACTTGCCAGTGCCTATTCCCTAACCTCTGCCTGGTCCTGCTCTGCAGTGCAGAACTGGATGCTGGACTGAGAGCAAGAACTGTCACCCACTGCTTACACGCACAAATTTTCCAGAGTTTAGATCAGGGTAAGTCAATCCAGGAACCACTGTTCTCTGGTCCCATTTTTGCTCCCTTTCATTTCCACCTGTGGTTTAGTTCCCCATCTCTAAAATCATAGAATCATAGAATGGTTTGGACTGGAAGGAATCTTTAAAGATCATCTAGTCCAACCTTCCTGCCATGGGTAGGGGCATCTTTCAGTAGATCGGGTTGCTCAAAGCCCTGTCCAACCTGACCTTGAATGTTTCCAATGACAGGGCATCCACAGTTTCTCTGGGCAAAAAGGGGGTAGCTGAGTGAGTATGTTCACTCTGTAATACTCTACTGGCTCAAGAGCAGATTAAAATGTGAGAGAGTGTGTGATGTCCTTCCTCACTACCCTCCATTGAGGCTTCCTTCATTTACAGATAGTCCTGGGGTGGCTCTCGGCAAGGGTTACAAGCCAACACCAGGCCAGTGGGTTTCGGCATGTCTGGAAGGACGGGCAAAGCACAGGGACCAGCTCCTGCCAGCCCTGAGAGCAGCCTACTCCCCATTGCTGTGCCGACAACATCTCACAACTGTGAGAGTAGAGAATCATAGAACAGTTTGGGTTGGAAGGGACCTTTAAAGGTCATCTAGTCCAACAATGGGCAGGGACATCTTTAGATCAGGTGGCTCAGAGCCAACTTGACCATGAATGTTTCCAGGTATGGGGCATCTACCACCTTTCTGGGCAACCTGTGCCAGTGTTTCACCACCCAATGAATAGGTGTCTTCAGGCTACCTCCTGTGTTGCTGCCGTGTCCTTGCTGCTACCCCGCATCCTCCTGGGTAGGCAAGCCTGATGCGCTTGCTGGAGCAGTTGTAAAGGCCTCAATACAGCAGTGCTGACACTCCAGGAAGCTGGCTTAGCTTCTGTAGATGTTGAATTAGACTCACTGAATGTCTCAGCCAGAGGAAATTTCAAGCAAGCGTGACTCTCAGAGCCAAGCCTGCTATCCTGAACTCCCCACAGCAAGGGGACTTCAGGACATGTCCTGGTCTGACGCAGGATGTCTCTGCAGTAAACTGGAAAAAGTCTGAGTCCTGCCTGGGATAGCAAGGTGGGCGTGTGGACAAAAGCAGTGTGCCCAGAAATCTGAAAGCTTTTTCCCATCTCCATATGTATACTTTTGTAGGCACATTAGGCTGCAGGACTACTGTGAACACCAAGCAGGCTGCCTTGGGAAAGGCCACAGAGGGGCTAGCTTTGCAGAGGCCTGATTGACTCCTTGGTTAAGAAGGATTATGTGAGTTTGTGCATGGTGAGTACCTACACATGTTGTTGGGATTCTTCCATCTTTTCTCATCATCATTGTGCCCTTCTCTGAACTTGACCCTGGACTCTTTTGGAAGTCAGAGATGTAGTCTCTGTACCATGAGGTGCTCACTGTATTATCAGGCTCACAGCATCCATCTCTTGAGACTGTTCAGAGAGCCCTTTCCTGACAATGGTGATCCCTGATCTTCTTTTCCTCTGAAGTAAAACATAGAATTTCTTCTCTGTTTCATGTTGCTGTCTGGGCTGAGCCTGCAAATGGCCCCGCAATCCCACTGGTGACTTCCAAAGCATTTGCTTGATGTTGCAGGAAAAAAGGCTGCTGTACCAGGAGCCCAGAGCTTGTTTTCCAGCATTTGGATGACATTTGAAGAAGAGAACAGTAAATCATTTGCTAAGTAAGTTATGGGAAGAGTCCTATTCTCTTTGGCCCTAGTGCAGTGCCCTAAGCGCCCCACACTGTGGAGCTGCATTTTTACAGTACATGCCAGGGGAGGAAGGTGGGGACTGGGTTAGGGAGACAGTGGCAAGAGAAACTCTTTGTGTGGGAGCTCTGTGGCGGAGTTGCCTAAATGAGGCTCATAGGGTAGGTTTGTGGGAGAGATTTTGGAAAAGCCCTCTGTGGCATGGGAGGGTTAGCACTGGTGTGGGTACCTAAGTGCTGCAGCACAGAGGTCCAGCTTTCCCAATGTAGCATCTTATGTTATCCTAAGAAGTAGATAAATGAGCCATTGTGAAGCTGTTGCAAATATAGCAGGGCTGGTTCATGGCTGCTATGTTGCAGAGTACACAGCTGATGTGTCCAGTGATAGGACAGTTTTGTCTGTACCTGTGCTGTAATGATGGTGACTGCTAGAAGCTTTGTCCTGCTGGGAGACTTCAAGTCACAGGTGTGTGGTGGGCACCTTTAAGAGCAGAGCTGGAGAGAGTATCATTTGTTCAGATCCCATTCTCCAGAGAAGGATTAATCTAGGCTGTGAAGAGGAGCAGTTGCACTTGTGTTTTGCAGGTGGTAAGGAAAGTTCACGTCAGCAGTAAACACCCCTACGTCTCCTGTACAGTGGCTGACAGAGCTTTGAGGGGCAGGTTCCAGAGAGGCTGTTTGTTCCCAAATTTTTATTGCTGAGGCCAGGGAAAAGTGCTGATACTGCAGACATTCAGTGAAAAAGGTCCACTGGGAGAACTAAAATAAGTTGATCTTCAATTTTAGAACAATAGTGAGACTCCCATCAGCTATGCTAGGTCAGTGGAGCTCTATCCTCACTCCTATTCTGCAGAATTGCTCACTTTCGAAAGTAGTGTATGAGTGAGTATTTCTGGGACTCTGCTCCTCTCATCCAGAGGCATCTTATGTAATTGAATTAGACCTGAGGAAAAGCAACTGTGTGATGAAATCATCCTAAATACTGATCAGTGAGAGCAGGGCTGTGGGCAAACAACAGAAATGTGCACATCTCTTCTGAATCATTCATTAATTACCCTTAAATGAAACTCATCGGTTTCAAGATTTCAGGTGGATTTTCTGCAGATCTGCCAAACTATTCTTCAGAATAACTGGAGAAAGGTGCAGGCTGTTGTACTGTGTGCAGGATACAGTGGTGTGGGCTGTTGTTCTTTCTGTAATGTTCGTATCAGGTTGTCCAGGCATGAAGGGTGCTCAAGAAATAAATGAATCAATGGTATCTGGAAGAGCTAATCATGACGAAAAGTTGCATGTAATCATAAGAACATGGGTGGATGTACATCCAAGAAAGCATTTGGCTCCTTTGCTTGCTCAGCAAGGTGATGAACAAAGGCACAGGCTTCTAAGATCTTAGGTGTCTGTACAGGATTGGACTCTGGGAAGGAGTAGGAATGTGCAGTTGCAC
Organism: Phaethon lepturus; assembly: GCF_000687285.1. NCBI lineage: Eukaryota > Metazoa > Chordata > Aves > Phaethontiformes > Phaethontidae > Phaethon > Phaethon lepturus. The sequence goes on along the minus strand of NW_010543909.1, from coordinate 48,972 downwards.
TCCAGACCTCAGGGTATTAATTCTTCCGTTTGGAAGGCTTGGATTAAGCCTTGTGGAAGAGCAAGGACAGCAGGATTGAGAGGCTGGAAAAGTGTTGCAGAGCTGCTCTCTGCAAACAATTGCATCTTTCGGGCCTGATAATATTGCAGGACTTGTTGTGCTGGTCAGTGTGCCTTGCTGTCATGTCATGCACAGTCACTCAGGAGTTGGATTACTGCTCTGGGTGGATATCTTGGTGGAGAGAAGCAGCTGCTTAGAGTCAGTTGCTCCACCCTTGCAGAAACTGCCTGTCTCTGAGCCAAGCACTGCAGGTAGAGAAGCTGTATGTGTGCCTTGCCCACCGAGACACAGCTGATGCTTACTCCTGTGATTGCAAGGTATGTAATCAGTAGGCATATGGGGCTGAGCATGAAAATTTCTCTGCTTCTTTCATTTGCAACTTCCTGCGGTGGTTTAAAACATGGCCTTGAGCTGACACAGTTACATATGAAGTGCTTCAATTATAGTCTGGGAAACAGTAAAAACCCAATGTTTTTCCGTCCTTATCCCTCTCAAAAGTCTCATTAAATTGGACTTCATTCTGTACAAGTATTAATTGCCTCTGGGTAAAAACAAACACACACATAGCACATGTTTCTGCTAAATAGTAAATCACCAAAATAGTACTGGAAGGAAGGAAATGGGAATGGGGACCCTGTCCCAGACTTCCATGTTGTAGGGACCAAGAGAAAATCTGCAGCCTTTTTCTTCATCTGTGGCTGTGGAGGGCCTGTCCTTGGCACTCTGTCTCTTCCATAATCAGAAGCAGTATTTAGCTCTGATTACGGCTCAGGGCCCACTTTCCACTCCTTGAAACTTTTCCCTGGCACCACCCTAGCCCAGACAACAGTGGTGTCTCTTGGATGGCTCCTCTCAAGTGGGTTTGGTTAAGGGGGCCCTTATACACAGGGGCAGCTCTATACACATTGCAAGCTGATTACTGGGGCAGGAGATTGCTTCTGTAGGGCAGCTCTGTGCAGTATGAGTATACTAACCTTATCACGACCCCTTTAGACATCACCTCTGATGGTGACAGAGAGAGGAGTGACCTTGTGAGTGTGGAGTTTGTTTTTGGTGGAACCTGAAGCTCTGAGCTCCTGGGGGAAGAGTTAGTACTTTGTTTTGTTTTGTTTTTTTCTGTTTTGGGGATGGCATGGTTTGTTTTTTCTGCATGGCAGCCAGAAGAGCAGGGACAAATCCTACTGTGTGAGCCACTACAGTTTAAATATTTCATCATAATCTCGATGACTCTCTCTGAACAATCCCCAGGAGCAACTATTAGTGACAAACGGGTTTTGCTAGCACTTTATAGTTTTCACAGATATTCTTTGCAATGCCTACTATGGACTTCGTTGTTGATGGTGTAACCCAGTTGTTGTTGCTTATCTAACTTTGCCTCTGGGTTAAAAAAAAAAAGAACAAACAAACAACAATTAAAAAAAAACAGGAGGGAGTTGTCTAAAGACACAGATCAATTAGAGATATGCAGAGAACCAAGACTTCCCATGACTTGTTTTCCTTTGCTTGTACCTTGACTCTGTGACCACAAATTCATGGTAACCTGCAGCACAGCACTGTCACAGATGTTGCCTACAAATGGCCGGGCTGCACTTATAATTCCACCAAGCTTCTTGCTGATCCTCCTCATTTTGTTAATTCTGCCCAGCTGCATGCCAGGTCTGTCCAGAGGAAAAAGCTGAATGAATTGCAGCTGACTGCAGTGTGAACATTGATTGGAATTAGTTTCATTGTTGGTGCAAACCTTCCTGCCTTGTTATTGATATCTGAGCCCTTCATCAAACTCCAGAGAATGACCGTGTCAAATCACAGGTGTACAGCTAGGTTTCTTTCTTGCTGTCAATATTAAAATAGAGACTTCCTCCTCTCCTTCGTGAGCTCCATGCAGAACTCTGGAAACCTAAACCTGGCAGATCCATTGGAGGAGCAGGTGACAGGATTACATATACCTCAGAGAGTGGCTGGAGGTTGAAGGCTTTTCTTGCTGATCCAAGCCCAGAAGAAAATATTTTGACAAATCTGAAGAGATTTACAGAAATGGTTTCTAAGTTCTTGTCAAACTGCCTGAACTAACATGACTGAGCAAGAAGATCTTGGTGCGGCCCATGGCATCTAGGTATGTTGCAGACCTCAGAGACCAGGCAACTGCTGAGAATAAAGACACATTGAAAGTGTGGGGTGACATCTGAGTTCTTGCTCTCCTGCTCGATAATCAGCAGCAGAGCAGGAGATTTCTTTCCAAGAGGAGCAGAGTGCAGCCTACCAGGTGGGGACTATGCATCCATCTGCTCTCGCAGGAGGTCAGTCTGCACTGCCTCCAGGCATACGCTACAGCCAAGTGCTGGATATCTCTCCATCGAGATCCCCAGATAGGCACAACATTTAGACATCTCAGTGGATCTGTAATCTTGCAGTTACAGCAGGATCAGTGGATCCAATAGGATCAATAGCTGGGGTGGATTAACTGCAGCCTGCTAAGGGTCTTGTTACATCTTTCAGATTGGTACCTGCCTGAGTGAAAGCAGAAATCTGCACCATGAGCAGTAATTAAGAAGTGATTTGCCCTTGGCCCATGTTGTGGGCATAATGCCAAGCTCCGAGTTCCAAAAGCAGGGATTTTTCAGATTCAGGATGAGTTAGGTGATGCTTTTTGCTCTCAGAACTGCCTGGTCTCTAACAGGAAAAACAGTGGCTCTTAATCCTGTGGGTGAGATGTCTTCTGGTCCACTGGATAGGACAGCTGGATGCAGAGGTTGCTGAACACTTTCCACCTGTGCAGAGGTCTTCTTTGCAGCCAGGATAGCAGAGAACTAAGCCATAGTGTAAACAACAGGCCATGAGTATTCCTTTGCTTTGGGAGCTCTGCAACTCTTTCATGTCTTCACTCTGTGAATCTGACTTGCTGAGTTTTTGTGCCTGAATGAGTATAAATAAAAATTGGTGCGATGAAATTCTCAGTTGCATTGCCTGGCTCATCCAAACGATGAGCAAAAAGAACACCTTATGACTCATGTCCTAAGGTGCCAGAGAGGCACATGCTATGAAGCTGTCTGTCTGCTCAGTGTATGTGCCAGGAGGGACAAAGGCCTGCCTAAACATTCCAATTTGGGGCTCAGACTGCTTCCTCTCCAGGAAATGAACTGTGGTTATGCTGGCACAAGGCAACTGTCTCTTGGAGTAAGAAAGCAGGCTGCTTCATCTCCAAAATCATGCCTTTGGAGACAACAGTGCACTGTTCAAGAAACACAACCTGAAGAACATCTGTTCAATTTGTATTTCTGAATTTCCTTTGGGAATCTCACAGCTCAAATAGTTCTGAACTGATGGATAACCATAAAACAGTTTCTTAGGTCAGGGGTATGATGGGGAGAGATTTCTTATGTCTATTAGCTGCTGAGCTTTGTAAATCAAGTCCATTGGATTTCTTGCAAGTTTTCATTTGTCCCGTGCTTCTGCGTGCTGGTTTTTAGACTGATTTGGGGAGAAGTACTTGTAAGTTTCCCCCCCGTCTCCCCCTGCAATAAGGGAGATGGAGAGGCAACTAGGGAGAGAGCAAGGGCTGGAAAATCTGTGCATAGCAAAACTTTGTCCCCCTCCAACCACGTAACATTGCATAGCTCCTCCTCTGATAGAAAGCTGAAGAGTAGATGTTGGTGTGGACTTTTAACATACTTCCTCTGTTGCTCACAGATGATGATTCCAGCACTTTGGAAGCTGAGGTATTGGTCACCTGAGAGGTGAGGCACCAGCACCTCCTATGGACTTGTGAAATTATGGATCACCATGCCAGAAACCACAAATGCCACAGGAAAGCAAGCCTCAGCCTTGCTGTGCTCAGAGGACTGCCTGCTCTGAGCAGCGGAGTGTCTAGTTCAGCACTGCAGAGCATTGTTTTCTGCTTATTTATTCCTACATCACTGCTGTTGGCTCTTAACAGGAGGAAGCAGCCTGAGAGAGGCACTGTTTTTCATCCCAGCTCTCTCCTTCTGTTATCCATGGCTGGGCAGCAGTAGCAGAATTGCTAAGGATGTAAATTATTTGGCTTCTGTTGCTGACTCAGCTTTAAAACTGCATTCACACTTCCTAAGATAACAGCTTGTTGACCAGAACCAGGGAGTGTGGCTGCTCCTTGGAGCCTCAGCACATGACAGGAGCACAGGGAGTGTTTTCCTCTGTAAGCAGACAGGGGACATGCTGGCATAAGGTGAACCACTAGCATACCCTTGTCCTTGTACCAGGAGGGCACAGTGAGCACTCAGAAGGGAACAGCTCTCCTCCAGTGACTTCAGCCCTGGACCCGTCCTGGCATTGTTTCGCACACTACTGAAGGCAGGAAGGGCTGCACTTCATTCCCTGAGCAAAAGTGCACACAGTTTCCTCAAAATATTGAAGCCCACTGTTAAAGAAAGTTATTTGCTCTTCTCCAGGGTAATGTGTTTAAGGTTCTCTGCTGAACACACTACATTCCCTGTTCCCTTAAATGAAAAGAAAAGAACAGCTGAGGACAGACTAGCAGCAGCCAGAGAAGTGTCTGGTGCTGGGAGATCACTTCTCTAGTTACATGGAAGATAATAACACAGAGGAAGGAGCCTTGCATTCCTTCACAGCTACATCATAGTGCAGTTGAAGAGTTTCTCCAAAGGTCAGGGGCAGAACTTTCTGTCTTGAAAAAACAAAACTCTCTGTAGCTGAAGGAGTTTTCTTTTAGAGACCTCCTCTTCCTTCTACATTTCTGACAGAGAGCTTTTCTCCAACTCTGTCTGCAGTTGCTGCTGGAATCAATGGTTTTTATCTCAGGTGTAAACGTGGAATGCAGTGGCACTGAGTCACCAGCGCTGCTGAGTCTCATCCCAGGAGCCATCTCAGGATAGCAGAGGGAGAAATTCTTTTTCCTGTGGATATGATAGATATTATAGCATCCAGGGAACAGCACTTAAGACAATACTGGAACCCTGGCTTGCAAAAATCCCGTGAAGCCTATGGTGTGCACAGTGGCCTAAGTGGGATTTCACCACTATTATTTGCTGTAACTCTTGGCCACTTTTTCTCAACACGAGTTTGCTCTTAGAGAGTATTCGTGTTGTGTCCGTTGTAAATCATTTCCCTTTGCAGAGCTCAAATTTAACTCCGTGTTAGCTTTTGTGGGTGCGACATGACACTGACCTGTACAATCTCAGAGGCCTTTAAGGGGACATTCATATGCTGAGATGTCTCTAAGGAGAGAACATAGTATAAAACCTTAGGGAATGAGCAACCCAGCCAATCTCAGTTCAGGGTCTGGAAACAGGTAAGTGTTAAAGAACTGCGTGAGACCTTAGTCTTTTGAGGTGTTTTCATGGAAATTCAAAGACCTCTTGAGATTAATAGCTATTAATTTATTAGACCTGTATTTGTTATTTTTCAAGCTCTCCCAGGTTCTGATTTCTCAGACAGGATTGTGCCCATACTGATGGTTTCTCCAGAACTGCAAGCTGTGTCAAAGATGTTACTGTTAGGTATAACAGGCGAGATAACAGTGTCAAACTGCTAGTAAAGCAAATTGCTCTAGGGTGTTGGTTTTCAGCACTGATACATGCAACTCACCTGTCTGCAGTTAGATAGGGGGAACTTCAGAGATGCCTCAGGTGAGTTGGTAGTGAGTGAATGAGACCTAGTAGAGGGATTGGTGGAAGTGTTCAGAAAAATATGATTAACAAGGGACAGCAATGTAAGCAAAGAGATCGGTTCCCTTAGAGATGGAGCCTGCACCAGCTCCACAAACAGGCAAGGAAAGAAATGGTTGTTCGTGTATTACATACTTAAAGGCAAAGTGCTCTGTTCTCCCCTTTCCTCAGGGAAGGGAGGAAGTAGGCACATACCTGCCACCTCACAGGACCCTGTTCACTCATGCTCCTGCAATCCTTCACTTCTAGAGTTATAAAAATGTGACTGATTGTAGAGTTCACACTGTGAGCTCTGTACAGTTGCCTCAAGACAGATATCTAGTGCCCTGTGATATGCCCATCTGCCGCAGCTGCTGATCCATGGGTCTGCTACAGTCCAGTATCTGCCAGCCCATGTGGATGTCACCAATAGCCTGGGGTACCTCAGTGACATGAGCTCTTGCTGCCTCCAAGTACCTCCTCTGAGGTATGGAGAAGTTGCTGGAGGGCTGTTTGCAGGCAAAACTCCAGGTCTCGGTGGGGAAGCAAAGGCTTTATGGCTTGGCCAGGCTTGCCAGGATGATGCCCAATGGTAACGTTTCTCTGTCCCTCAGAGGAGCTCTGACCTGCAAACACCCCTGTCAGGGGCTCTTGAATTTAGGCACTTTTCTCATTTCTCACTGCTGCAGAAAGGCTCTGCCTCAGTGGTGGGGACCTGGGGCAATTCCTTTTTATGCCCACCACGTGGCCAGTAGGCATGTGCCAAAGCACCCTGCGGTTACCATTGCAGTACCCCACAGTAACCACAGCTATTTCCTGCTCTGCAGACAGTGTCAGGATTTCCCTCCATCAGCCATGCTGTGGCTGTGGGCATATGACGTTCATGAGGGAATCCTGGGCTGGAGCCAAAAGGTGAGCGCCATGTCCCCTCCTGCACTGTGCAGGGCTCACCTCTCCACCCTCACGGGAAGGACGTGGCATGACTGGATAGCTAGAAATCTGTAAGACTGAGCCAATCTGAGGCTGCTTGTCCATTGCAGCCAAAGGGTTTACCACCCCAGAGATTATCCCATCCCTGAGTTTGCCAGTAACGCATTTGTGAAAGTCACTGCTGCTGGTGCCAGAGGCTGCACAAATCACAGCTAGATCCTAGTACCTGCCTGAGAGACCTCACGCGATAGAAGTGGGGGGCACCCATTCAGCAAACAGGTGGAGCAATCTCATGGGCACTTTTACACAGCTTTTCCCTGAGGTGTGGTAGGAGGTAAGCTCAAATGGATCGGAGGGCAAAGGTCTTATTTCTAGGGCTTTGTCAAGTGTGTATGTTATCCTAGTTGCTGCAAGACCTGGAAAAAGTTTGCGTTATGCTGAGGCAGCAACTTTGACTAGGCTTATAAGCTCTGGCCGCTAAGGGCCTCTCTTCAGGGTGCAGAGGACTTGTATTTGCATTCATGACATGCAGCTATGCGGGGGGTGGTGAGCAGACAGGATCTGAGACACTGATGGTGTTGCTCTGTAGGTTTGGAGCAGCAACACTTTTTATAGCAAATGTAGTGTGCCAGCCAGCAGTTGCAGTGCCCATCCTTTTGACAGTTAACATTTGAGCTCTACCTGAACTGGAAGTGGAGTCTATTATAGCTTAAATACCAGAGGGACCCCAGATTTCCAGGGAAGTGCTGAATTGCACTGGGCAAGGGGAAGGTGTTTTCCTTAGACTGAGGTAAGGACTCCGCTTTGCTCTAATGCTTCAACATGGCCTTTGCTCAAGATAAAAATCTCAATTTCTATGTAATGCAAAGCATTTTTCCATCCTAACAGGTTCTCTTGATCTACTTTTCCTGCCTCTCAGCTAATACAAGCTTTCCCAGTGATGGGCTGCGCTGTTTTATAGGAATTCCCTAGGGAGATGCAGCTGGCAGAGCTGTTACTTCCTCTCTGACGCTGCAAGTGTCACAAGCCATATTTATCTGTATGCTGCCCAAGCCTTCCTAGGCCTTGCATTCACTGGTTTGGCCCCAGTGCCTAGGAGGAAGTACCTTGGCCTTCCCAAACTGGTAATTGGCAAAAAGGGCCAGGTGAATGGTAGTTAGAAATAGAAACCAAGCCATGCGGCTCCCCTGCAGTCCCCCAGTGTTTGTCAAGATGGCCCCAGTTTAGCGTCTGGATCCAAGATGGGGTTAGCAAAACACCGGTAGAAGGATGCCTCCTGCCAGCCAGGAGTGCCAGGTGAGCATTGCTCTGCGGTGCGTCACCCTGAGCCTGAGCATGAGGAGAGGGTGGGATGGGAGAGGTCTCCAGGAGGTCTGTTCCTTTGAACAATTGGTGTGATTCCCTTGCGTGTCTTTCAGAGAGGGCATGCACCAACCACTGTGGACCCCTTGCCTTCTTGCTGCAAGCAAGGATCTCCTGAAGGGATGCTGGAGCAGGAGTCTCCTGTGCAGGTAGAAGGGGGGAAGGGGCGCGTTCATTGTATTGCAGTAGGCTCCGGGCCCTACCAAGGAGGGCCTACATTTGCCGCTTCAATTCCATCTTGGTGTCCTTCATTTGGGACTGTGCCCAGCCAAGGTCTGCAGAGACCAGTAAACAACCTGGGGTCTTCTGCTGACTGCCTCTGGCTCAGCCTACTTTGTGCAGCACAAACCAAGACACAGTGTGGTTCTGGCCAAAAAGATACTTCATTTTGCTTTGTATTTCTGGAGTTTCATCTTCCCTTGTACTGGTTGAAGAGCAGGGTTCACACACGTGGGCTCCTCCCTGTTTACAGCTCACAGACATGTTTATGAAGTGTGCCTCAGGCATGACACTTGCTAAACACTTCGTGTCCAGCCTGGCAGCTCTCCCTAAGCCCCTGACGTGGGACAACCTGTAATCTCCAGACTCCAGGCAGGAGCCTCCCTGTTGTGCCAGCATGCACGCAGGCAAATGTGAGTGGTGATAGGGTGCAGTCCTGCTGCTGATAAACCTCATCCAGAGTGGCTGCTGACACTTGGTTTTGCTGCAGCGTTCAGTGTAAGTGGGCTGATCAGAACTGCAGACCCTGGCTGTCCAGGGTGAGCTGACTTTCTCCTGCAGCGATGCCATGCCTGCATTACTTGAGGGTGAGTACTTGGGCATGGTAAGAGGCTCACTGGGCATCACCAGGGGGAGAGGAATCAGGTCAGTTCTCAGGGTGTTGGTTTGCTCATGGGAGTCTAGGTATGTCCTGGCCAGTAACATGGACTTAAATCTGGTTCAGAGAAAATCGCCCTTGTCCCCAAAAGATTGCATCTAAATGGACGCTAGAATGGCAAGAAGGATTTGCTGCCCTTCTTAGCTCTCTGAGAACTTACCTAAGATCATGCTGGGAGCCAGTGGCAGAGCCTGGCACTGAATCCAGAATGGCTAGGTCCCCCTGGTGCTGTACGTGCCTCATGCTTCTCACCACTGCTTTGTTGGCAGAAGGGAGGTGTCCCCAAGTGTTGCTTCTTGCACTATTGGAATGGTAAATGTTGACTTCTGTGTTACCATCTTTCTTATTTTACCCACCTGAAGCTCTAGGACAGCTGCACAGGATGATGTTTCTTTCTAGGCACAGTGCTGCACTAGCTCTGCTGAGGAGCAGGTGGCTGTGCTGCTACAGCTTTGCTCGCATGGCCTCACCAGGGATCAGCTGGCAGAAATATATTGCCAGGCCTGTGCTTCGGGTTCCTTCCTGTCAATGCTTTCTTCCCTGCATGGCTTCCGGAGGCTGCACCCCGAGCGCTGGCCAGACCAGCCTGGCTGAACACTGCTAGCAGTATATCTATTGCAGCCATGGTGCAGGGGCTGTACCGCGCGATTCGTCACAGCATGCAGATCGTAGCAGAGAGCCCCCTTCTCAGCTCTTTTGTTCATGCAGGCAGGAAAAGCAGTTGTGGACTAGCCCTGCTGAAACAGAGGTAGAGAATGAGTCAGAACAGACTGCAGAAATTGGGAGCAACTTATAAGCATCACTAGAAAAGAGAAGGAGGTTTCTCCACAAGGCACCAGGGCAGACCCTGATGGCACGGTCTGGAGTCCAGCACATCTCCTGAGTGCAAGGGCACTGCCCAGAGCCCGGGGCAGGCTGGAGGCTGGTCTGCAAGGTGTGCCTTGGTCCCTGGCTTGCATCAGGCATGCTCAGAGCATGTCTCTGCTTACCTCTTTGCACTGACAACCTGCTAGAGCCCGCTCAGGTCCCCAGTGTTCATTGCACACCCCTGCCTGAGCCATGTCATGGACCAAGGAAGGAAGTGCATTAGGAAAGTAGGAGATAAAAAGCAATTACAGTGCTGGTGCATCTCAGCATCTTTAAACCCTGTTATGTTGTTAGAATCACAGAAACACTAGGTTGGAAAGGACCTTCAAGATCATCAAGTCCAAGAGGTGTAGAAGAGGTGTAGTGCCTGAATGAAAAGTTCTCGTGTATTGCCTTCAGTCACAGTCTATACATTTTCTGGTGAGGTAAAAATAGCTTTTCTTTTTCAGGTTATGCAGAGAGCAGAGGCTCCTGCTAACACCAAAAGAGAGTGACAGCTTTCCCCTGGGTGTGCGTGGCCTCAGCTGGCAGGAGCAGTAGCTGCGTTAATTTTGCCTTGCTTTGGCTCTGTGTGAAAAGGAACAATGTCCTGGTCTCCAGCTCCCTGTTCCTCTCTCCAGTCATTGCTTCTGGACCCAGCACTGTACATTACTGGGGAAGTGATCATTTGCAAATGACAGAACAAGATCTTGATGCCACTACTTAGAAAATCCATTAGTAGGCTGTAGCACCAGAGGGTCCTTATCAAAAGGATCAGTCTGCTGTGTAGGGGCAGCTCCCAAGTCCTTGCTCAATGCAGATTAAGCTGTTTCTGATATCCACCCTCCTCACAGTCCTGAACCTGTTCCAGCTTCAGCAGCTAGCAAAGGGGATCTGTGAGCGGGGAAGGAAGGAGCCAAATGGCAACATGGATGTTGCCTGTATCTGAATATGCTCAGCGGGGACCAACTTAACCTCGGCCCGGAACTGCACCACCAGTGACAGCCCAGAACTCTCTCTCCTGTTAAGAGTGCATAAAAATGGGCTTTCCAAAAGCTAGCTACTCATGATTATGTAATGATGGAGGATTGTGCATGATGGAGGGGCCGGTCTGGTGCCCGTGCCTGAAAGCCTGCCCCCTCCTCAATACTTTCAAAACAGTTATTGACAGGTTGCTTCCCTTCCCACAAACCTGCGAGGGGCCCTCCTTCTTTTGCTTTGGGATTTCTGCTCTGCTAGTTGTGTTGTCTCCCAGCTCTAACAGCCCCTTGCTGCAGGAACATGAGCAGATCTTTCATTTCCTGCATGCTCCAATTCACCTGCTGCACGATGGTTGGGTGCCCCCTTGCACTCTGGTCTGGGGATCTCTGCTGGGCATATAAGCCATAGGCCTCTGTGGTACATGCCTTGGGGAGGCCTGGGGCTATTGTGAAATCTCCACGCAGCAGAAAGGAGCATGGACAAAAGGTTTACTCAGGCTGGTGCATGAAATGAGAACAAACTCGCTTGGCAGATGCCTTCCAGAGATGACCTCTTGTGCCTTGACTCTCATCAGTCCTTTTAAGATCTGGGGACCTGTCCTAAATCATGTGGGCAGAGGTGAGGATGATTAGAGAATAGAATTTGAGCATATGGATTTATCCTTTTATCTGATGAATTTTCCTCGTGCTTTTGCTTTTATCTCTCATCTGGGTTTGCAGTATATGCCTGGTAGCCTGTTCTCCGTGCTCTGCTGGCTGCCTGCCTGAGGCTTTGGTACTATGGCCTCTCTGGCGGTGCTGTGCTCTTCTGAATGCTGTCTTTACTCAGAAGGCAGTAATGTGCCAGCAGGCTTTGTTTCTACCATGGGGACCACTGAGAGTGTCAAGTTTCTGTGAATACAGATAGGAGAGAAAGTTCCTGTAAGGCAGACAGTTTGATTTCTGTTTCTGGACATTTTGAGTTGAAGCTCCAATTCAATTTTCCTGATCTTCCCTGATCATTTTAGAGAGAGCCTATGTGCCATCTTTGAATGCTCTTAATCCTGGCAGCTGTTTTAGTGTGTTTGCAGGACTGACAGATTCTTCTCACCTGATGAGAAAGGATCCAGGCTATCACCTGCAGACCTGGACACTTGATGTCTGCAAGGCAGGGAGGTCCAAATGAGCTTTGGCTCCAGAGAAATCCCTATGTTGGGCAATTCCTTAAAAGTAAACACTACACTGATGTAAGGTTTTGCTGTCTCTGCTGGAAATGATGCCTCAAAGGTGAGGATCGTGCCCGCTACTGGACACAAGCCCACATGAGCAAAGAAATGTCAAAGCAAACATCAAGGGCTGTTGCAAGGTTTATTGCACTACCTCCCCAGCTGGCAGCGCTGATGTTACGTTCCAGCACCCTGGCACTAGCAACTGGAAGTGACTGGATGACCTCCGAGATGCGAGTTGTACCTTTCCACCCTGTCTAGGTAGGATACGCATAGCAATAGATGGCTTTGGTGCCAGGATTCAGGTTTGCATCTCACTGCCAGTGCTGGGGCTCTTTGGTTGTTGGGGTGATTATGCGCTGCCCAGCCTACAGGTATTTCCTTGCTGGACCTCCTCTGTTCGCTGCTCCATGAGCCCACGTAAGCCTGGTTCTGTTTCGCCCTGTTGACCAGCAGACTGGCCACATACAGGAGGAAGTGTGTCTGCTTGGCAGGGCTGAAAGCCACTGCTGCCTCCCCCAGGTAGGGCCAATGGTAAAACTGTACCTTCCCATTAGCAGCAGCATATGACTCTCAGAAGGGATTGTGGCCCTCCTGTTGCTGCCTCTCTGCTGTTCACACAGTTTGCACACCCCAGTTTGCAAGATGCCTCAGCTGACTTTGCTTCTATTGCATCCCAAAGGGTGGAAGATGTTGCTCCTGATAAGGGGTTTTGAGAGAGTGTTAGAACAATGGACCTGCAAACAGATGCCTGCAGTGTGCAGACCATGAGCTGCTAAGCTCCTTGCTGGAAGGAGCACATGGCTTCCAAAGAATATGAAGGAGACAAAAGGGTTTGAAGATGCAGAGTTACCATTAGTGGCAAAACTCATGAGACAGCAATAAACCTGTGTAGTGGTGTAATTGGATGTAATTGCTTTCAAGATCTTTGCTATAGAGCAGCCATAGGAGGCTTTTCACACAGCAAAGCCTGCTGCTCGTCACTGGCAATGTTTTCCAGTAGCTAGGCCTGAAAGAAGCAAAACTGAACAAGTGCTAGGGCTGGCAGGAGGGTGCCTGCCCCAAGGATGGTGTACATGGGCCTGGTCTGCATCCTTCTGCCTCTGGTGTGCAAGGACTAAGGCAAAACCACCACACAGCCAGCTTCCCTCTCTTTCCATGCATGGGCAAGGCTGTTCTCCAGGGACAGCTGGAGTCAGAGACTTGTTGGAAAGAGCACCCAGTCCCTTTCTTTTGGCGTCTTTGGCCCTGTCCATAGCAGGACATGGTCCCAGGCAGTCCCACAGACCTGTGTGCACACCTGTGCAGTGAAGGGATCCCACCTCCTCTGGAGCTTCTCGGGAAGAAGCCAAGCTCAGCCCTTACTGATGCCAGGTGCTATGTAAACAACGAAGGACTTGCAGTCCCTGCTCAGGCTGCCTCGTTGCTCCAGCAGGAGACCTGCAGATAGAAGAGACAAGGGGGCAGATAGAGTAAAGAGGGCAATGTAGCAGGATTGCACGTATGCCTTTTGCCAGTCTGGAACAGTGTGGTGACTTGCTTCTTGTCTGTCTTTGTGTCCCAGAAAACACTGTGAGATCAGCCCAAGTCCCTGAACTCATTTGCACTTGGGAATCGTCTACTTGCAGCATTTAGCAGCTTGTACAGAGTGGGCTCCTGACAAATGTGGCCACCTTTCACAGAAGGAGGCAGTGTTGAGACCCTCCCTTCCTTTATCAGTGATGTGCAGAAGGAGCTGGTGGGAGCTCCTCCCTGGGTGGGAGTGAGAGCAAGGCACTGCCAGAAGAGATTAGAGCAGGACTCTGACCACAGCCAGAAGACAGAGCAGGATTACCGAACCTATGGCTGCAGCCCTTGAAATCCAGCCTAAGCCTCTGGTTTGGCAGAACTTCCCCTTTGCTGATTGCCTTAGCCATGGCTACAATGCAGGGGGCTTAGTCAGGTCCAGGCTTCTCATGCTAGAGTGAAGGGGCTAGGACATTCATCCAGAAGCAGTAGGTGAGGCTGTGAGAGCAGGAAGACACCTGTGAATAGGAACAGAGGAAGCCACTAATCAGGGCCAGGAGAGGGAAAGGGAAAAATCTAGATCGTCAGCGGACAAGGGGAGCTTTTTCCTGAAAGAAAAGAAATGGAAGGACAATAGAAGCACAGTCCAGTGTGCTGTGCTATGTTTTTTACTTTAGAAGGTCTTGGAGCACTTTGCAAAGTCCAGATCTGAGGCTTCTCCCTTGGGGAATTGCTGGCAGCAGCCTCCTGACACTTAACAGCTTGAATGTCCACAAGTCTGTGGAGCACAACACCTGTGCATAGGATTTAGCAGCAGTGTAAGAGTGCAAGAAGTACACAATGGCAAGTGAGGCAGTTTATTTTCTCCCCTAGCATAGCTCCTTCCTGGAAAATTGCTAGGAAGGTAAAGGAGAATGGAAAGAAACACTACGAACTCCAAAGAAAGGAAAACCAGTAGAGGCACTCTCTGCATCTGCTATCCTGAGGCACATGGATAGCACGTGACTTGGGGGTGTGTGTACAAATACCGGGGGGTGCATGTAGCATGCTCATGCTGCGCTTTGTGCTTACTAGTGGATGGTAACTGTGCAATGTGTGTGTCTGTGTTTAGGTACGTTGGTGGTGTGCTGACTGGGATGTGCGTGTGTATCTTTTTGATACACACATCTACTTATGTCCATAGGGTCTCTGCATTCCTTGCTGTCACTGCTCCCTTTTGCTGAAATTCAGGAGATGGCAGGTGCTCCCAATCAGCACTTCAGTTCCTTGGCTAACCTAGTGTTGTCTTGATCTCTGTGACACCGCAAAGTAAAGCAAGCTGTTGTGAACGAATGCGCCCTCCCTGACTGATAGGCAGGCAGTCCCAACATGCCCACTGACATCAGAAGGGCAATACGACTGCAGATCTATCTCGCCTGCTTTTACCGTTTGAGCTGAGCTATCCCTTCTTCTCTGGCTGTATGTGTTGTCTGACTGCTGGTGTCTGATGTCCTGCATCTCTCTATGCATCTCTGAAAGGGGCGTGCGGAGCATGGGGAGCAGAAGGGCAGCACCTCTGAAGCACTCAAGCCCCAGCACATTCTCCAAGGCCCTGGCCCCCAGCATCCAGAGGGTCAGGAGGGAACCATGACCCCTTTCCTCTGTGGCAGGTGTTACCTGTGAAATGCCAGGCTCCTGGGCATATCAGCAGGGCTGCTCTTCGCTGTACCTGAGGTGGTACCTGCAGGTCTGACCCGCTCCCTGCACTTGGCAGCAGTCATCTGCTTTCCGGAGGCGGCTTGGTATTAAATATCCTGTCTGACACAATAATGGAGAGAAAATGAACAAATTCCATTAGCGGCTGGCGATCCCTGCAGGGTCTGCGTTGGAGCGAGGAGAGAGCCTGTATTTTTAGATAGAATGCAATGTAACTTACTGGCGCTCTCAAAGCTGGGGAGTAGATAACCAAGGAGGGAGAGAGGGGACACCAGGCTCAGGTTTCAGCTGAAGTGCCGGACTATGGCAGCACGAAAGGGCAGGTCCGGTCCAGACGTGGCTGTGAGTATACAACGCACTTCTCCTTCGTGCACACAGAGACCTCTGCTTTGCTTTTCTGCTTGCTTTCTGCCTGTAGTCTCTGCTGCTGGGTGTGCTGGGGCTTCGGGAGCCCCTTTGCTGCTGGAGCCTGTAGAGTTTTACCATTTTAATCTTCGCAGCTCCATGTGTGTCCCATGGGTGGGAAAGCCTGGCTGAGCTATGCTTTGACTTTCCAAGAGGTTTGCTGTCAAAGGTCTGTGCTGTGGCTGGCATGCCGGCAGCATAGCTGAGGTGCTGCCCTGTCATTGATCCTGTCCTGAGATGCAGAGGCTTCTAGCAGGGTCTGGAGTCAGAAAAGCTCTTTGCATTCAACCCATTGCTTGAAGCTGTCAGTGTTTCCTCGCTAGACCCCAGACAGCACGCAGGGCTCAGAGCGCAGTCGTGCACTTCTAAGCACTGTGCTGGTGCTGTCTTCTGCCTCTTACAGTAGGTCATCCTGTACAAGCAGAGCACCCAGGTGCCACATCGTGTCTCCTCCATGCTCACAGCCCTCCAAAAAGCCGGCAGCTCTGTTGTGAATCTGGGGGCTCTTCCCAGACGGACAGGGCTCTCCTCTGAGGCGGTAGCAAGTGGAGCCAGCTGGCACAGGAGGTCATGCGATCAGCACGTGTTCCCCCCGCATGCAGAGGCTGCGCACTGGGGCAGGGCATGGTGGTGCTGCCCTCCACCACCTGTCCCTCTGACCCCATGGGCTGCCTAGAAGGGGGCCATGGCACCTGGCCATTGCTGCGGGAGCCTGGGCTATGTTCTGCAGGGTGTGCCCAGCACAGTGTGGGCCAGGACACCCTGTCTGTGGACCTTCCTTCTGCAGTGGGTGGCAGAGTGTTGGGCCCAGGGTATGGCTATGTTTCTCTGAGGTAGGAGCTGGAGGAGAGCAGAAGGCAGCTGAGTTGTGCTGCTCCAAAGTCCTAAATTCAAATGGATGAGGCTGCAAAGAGGAGGGAAGAGAGAAGCTCTGCACCCATATGGTGCATCAGCCTGCCTAGGTCTGCCTCCAGTGCTGTTCTCTGTGGCCATGCTGCTTCCACGTCCTGTCCAGGAGCTTCCTAATCCTGGGTGCTCCTCCTCAGCCAGGCTATGGGCACTACAGGATGGCCTGGGATGGCAGGATGTAGGCTTTCGTAGCACAGGAGGTCCCTTGGTCAGTCCTGACATAAGTGGTACAAGAGGGGTTCTGATTTTCTATTGGAGCTGAAGGTAAAGGCATGTGTCCTGTGCCCTTGCCATGGATGTCTCATGGCTTTTTGCTGCAGAGAGCCCTTTGGGCTGGACCTAGCAGGCAGGCACCAGCTCATAGTGACCGGCCCAAGGTCCCAGCCTCACAGAGCCATGTCACGGCATTTCCACCCTGTTGTTCTCCAGCTTCTGGTGAGCCATCCCATAGTCTTCATTTGCTGCCTTACACTGCTAAAGAGTGTTGCTCGAAGTATTGCTGTGCCTTGCCTGCGGTGGCTGTGTTTTAGTGGTGCAGGGAGGTGCTGCCTTGTTTCTGTCAGAAAAGGGAGTTGTGACTTTCCTGGCTGCGAGGCGCTCAGCTGGGGTCATTGTCCCTGGTGCTCGAAATCACCGCCGTGGCTACCCAGCAGTTTCTGGAGGACAGCAGGGGTGGGCTCACCACAGCTGCGGTCTAGGCCTCATCCACAGCTGCAGTCTGTCAGCCAGGACACAGAGACATTTCCTGGGCCAAGGGAGGCTGCCATGGTTGCAGGAGTCCCCTTACAGCTTCTTCACCACCCCGCCTGCAGTACTGGGATGAGCGGCAGACCTTGCACGGCTCTCCTGCCCCATCATCTGGATGCTCTTCTCTCTAAGTCCAGGTCCCAGCCTGCTTCTTCCTGTCTGATTTGGGGCACCTCAGTCTGTCCCAGCAGTTCCCACATTGAGCTGCCTGGCCTCTACCTTTTCTGCGTGGTCTCTGTAGTCATGTTCTCTGCAACTGAGTGAAGAGCTGGCCCTGTGCTGGTGATGGGGGAGAACAGGGGGACTCTGAGTCTTACGCTTTTTCTTTTTTTCCCCAAGGCTGATGCTGCAACCAGTTTCTTGAGAGCTGCAAGATCTGGGAATCTGGACAAAGCCTTGGATCACCTCAGGAATGGGGTAGATATTAACACCTGTAACCAGGTAGGTGAAACCCACAGACCTTCTGGTACCATCTCTATTTCATGTGAAAATGTGCTATGGGGTGGCTCCTCCAGGCCCAGTGACAGCCACTGCACCCTTTCCTTATACTGCTCGCATAGGATGGTGGCAGGGAGGTGGCTGCTCGCTTGCTGTGCTCTGTGTAGCTGATTGAGAGCACCTGCCCTGATCCCACAGTCCTACCTGCCATGGAGCAGAGTATAAGTTGGCTGGTAAAAAGTTGCCCGTCAGAGGAAGTTTAAAAACTTCATAGGAGAGGCTGCCTGTTCTGACCCCACTCCCCTCCTGTGCCTGATGTGCCTGGCTCCTGGTGAAGCGTTTTTGGGGTGAGACAAAAGAGGTGCTGTATTAGGTGGAGTGCAACAGCAACTTTGCTGTGAAGAGGTGATTTCCTGGGGATCATCTGCTCTGCAAAGGCGTTCTGCAGTCTCCAGGCACAGGTGTCCAGAGCTGTGGCATGCCTGGCTGAGGGGTAGGTGTGGACCACACTGGCAGAGCATGGAGCCATGACTGCCAGCATGGTGGGGGGATCCCTGAGGTGCAGAGTTGAGTGTCCTCAACTCTCCATCCTACGATGGCAGACCTCATCCTCCTCTCACTTGCACCACCCCCTGCCAAGCTCCAGGCAACCTGAAGCACCTTGTTCCTGCCTGTGCCAGGCAGCTGGCACAGGAGCTCCTAACCAGAATTGAGCTCAGGGGAGAGGCCATGCAGGGAGACTGCAGCATGAGAGTGGTCTCTTGCTGGTGAGGCTTCCACAGCTGAGCTGGGTGGAACCAGGTCCTATGCTGGCGAGGTAAACCACTAACCAGAAGGCAGATCTGGACCAGTTGTCTTTGGGGCAGGGAGGGGCTGGAGCACAGCAAAGGGCATTAGCAGGTAAGCAGAGAGGGAGATCTGAGGCTCCTTTAGGTTGACAAGCAACTGGGCCAGCTGGAAGGGCTCAGCTGCTTATCAGAGGGAGGAGCAGATAGCTGTGAAGAGTGTAGCAGAGGGGCTGCGATGTCACAGGAATCACTGTTGGGAATATTCCCCTTGCCTGCAATGCTCAGGCTTTCAGATTCCTAGAAGCTGCAGCTTAACACAAGCAGGAGGTATTTGCAAAATGCCAGTCTTGTTGACTTGGGAGGTGTTGGGCAGGTGGAGCCCCTCCTAGCCCAGAGCAGAGACAGGTCTGCCCCAGGAAAGGAGAGCTGCAGGCACAGGGGAATAGTTTGCACGTAATCAACAGAACATTTTGTGTCTGTGTAGCTGCCAAATGCAAGTGTCTCAGCCTGAATCGGGGTAGGTGCTGCAGGGAGAGACTCGGGGGTCTTGGGCTGAGCAGGGCGGACAGACAGACTGCACTGTTGGCTGCTTTCCAGAGCCGTAGTGATGCTGGGGAGTCTGACTTAGCAGGTAGCACAAATGTATGTTCACCTGGTTCAATATCAAGTCCCCAAACCAACCGTAGTTCAGACCTACTGATTTGTGCACTGCAGTGGCCAGTGCAGTTACTGCAGAGAGGTTCCCCCAGGAAATGTCACAGTCTCCTTTTCTTTTCTGACTGATGGTACCGTGCAGGGATGCTGGGCTTCTGCAGGTCCCTGGGGCACGCTGCAGCTTGCATTCTCCTCTCTGAGACACTAGATGAGGTTTGGGGAAACCTCAGGAGATGCTTATTTTGTTCATCACTATTATCTGGATTATTAGTCCAAAAGCAGCATCCAGATACTCTCAAAGACTTCTATCCTGGGGCTGTGTGGGGACATAGGGGATTTAGATCAGGGAGTTCTTACAGGGAAAAGAGGTTGAAAATTTTCAATTTCAGAGTCCTTTGAAGATGACCTTTTCCATGGACTCCTGTTGGGGGGTTAGAGGCTCTGACCACAAAACCGTTTTGGAGATGTACAGGGTTTGAAAAGAGGAGAGGCCATGTGACATGCTCTTAGCACTGGGCTGCAGGACTTGGCTTGCATTTGGCACTGAGCAGATCGTGTGCTTGCACATGGCAGCATCTTCCAAGTTGCTGTGCTTCATTTTAGAATTTGGCCCAGACATCAAACGCAACTGCTGCTCCCTTAGTCTCTCTTGGGGGAGCAGAAGCCCCTGCAATTGAGCCACAGCAGCAGGCCAGTCGCTGGAAGCAGTCACACTGCTCCTGCTTCCAAATGCTTAGCTACCAATGAGCAGAGACAAATAGGTGTTTAATGCACCCATGGCTCCCTTACAGGCCTCCGGGAAAGCAAGTCACAAGGAGCAGGGAGATCCTGCTGCTGGCGTCTGTGCCGCTTTCCTCTCCATTAAGGACTAGGAATGCTGCCATGTGTGGCACATTTGTGTATGCCCTGTGTGTGCAGAGACTGGAGCAGAGCCTGGCGGGGAAAATCATCTTACTTTGCCCGTTCACAAGTGGCTCAGAGAATCCCTGCTGCCAGTTTCTGTGGGTGTCTGGAGGAGACAGGCAAGAGTAGGTGGGGTCTGTGTTTGACCACGCTGGCCCATGCCTTCTGAGAAGGGGGACTCCACAAGCAGAGCACGCCATGGATGTTCACTCATTTCCAATGACAAGCATAAAAGCAGAGGAAGATGTCTACGTCCACTGCTCCTGTACCGTTCTAGTGCAAAGAATATGTGGTCTGGAGAGGGCTCTGCAAAGAATTAAAACAGGGAGACCCAGCCACAATCTAAGGACGATGGCTTTGAACTTCTTCCTCATCCAGAGATGGTCAGTCATCAGTTGTCTCCGCTGACTGCCTCTGAGTCCTGTTTCCAGCCAGATTTCTGGTGGTGTGGTGTGGATTTAACACCTTGACGGGGAGCACGTGGCTACAACAGTATGAGGCACTTCTTTCAGTGACGTCTTTGCACTGGTTCCTGCCATCTCCCTAAGGTTAGATGGCACTTTGGGGTTTCCTTCTGAGGAATATCAGACCTGTGGGAAAGGTCCAACCTCACATGTCCTGTATAGAATAAAGAGGGATATATGTGGTCAGACCTATCCCACAGGCCCTGTATTCTTATTCAAGTGCAGAGACCTTGACATGCCATCTGATCTTCATCCTGCCAATTTCACCCCCTTCATTGCTTCCATCTGCATCAGTGTCTTCATCATCCACCTCTCTCGTGTTTTGAATTCCTGCATGCTCTCATCTCATCCATGAGGAGTTGGAGGCCAGAGGATGAGCACGCCTTGCTGCCAGGACCGTCACCAGCAGGGAACAGCGCTGTGCTAGCACACAGGAGCCAGGAGTTAGTCTCTGTTGGGGTGACCAGTCACAGTTCTGATGGGCAGTCCAGGGCAGAGCCCTGCCTTGGCACAGGCTAAGTGTGAAGTCCTGCCTGTTGTGTTTTTCCGTAGGGCTGCATTTGTCACATTGATAGCCAGCGACTGGGATTTCTGGGAAGCGTTTGCGGTACTTAGTGAGGGAAATACAGCGCCTTTCAAATTAAGCACATCCTGTGGCGGTTTTGGGTCAGATAAGCTGTCAAGGCAAAGCAAATGTGCAAAACAGCCTGTATTGTTCCTGGAGCAGAAATATTGATGGGCAGCTGGGAAACAATCTTCTGCAAACATTGCACTTACTGTTGTAAGGACAGAGAATAATGATTCCTCACAGGTTTTCAGGATTCAAAAGGTTATTTATGAATCTCTTGCGTAAAAGGGCATATGCGCTGAGGAGGGCAACTGAGCATCTGTGGTCTTGCACTCCAGGCGTTAGTTGTGTGAGTGTAACCAAGAAAAAGCGTGTGTGTCTGTGGCCCCATATCCAACTTGTGAGCTCATGAAGGGAGCTCAGTGGTCACAGTCAGTGACCACCTCTATGGGGCTGTGTAGGTGTGTCTTAGTTAAAGAAGCTGGGCTTCACTGAGGCAATGGGCTCAGTGTAGCCAGGCCTGGTTGGGGAGCATTTCCTTTTGGTGGCTCTGTTCTGTGGGTGTTGTACCATTCCCACTTCATTTTCCCTTGGAAGCAGGCCTTTTGTGCTTGAGGTTCTAGGGGACTTTGGAGTTGGTGTGCTGAGGAAGCCTGTGGATTTTTAGGTTTTTGCTCTTTGTGCTGTAATCAGAGTTGAGCAAAAGAATTTGTGACTCTTGGACTATGATCCTGAATAGCTGGTGCTTTGAGTGAGAGAGGGTGGAAAACCTTTTTCCAGTATGATAACACTCTTGAAGCTGTTCTGAGTTTAACTGGAGTGTTGAGGGCTGGAACTGGAGCCTCCCCAGGCATTTTCTGCTACCCTACCTACATTCAGGTGGGGATGAAGCAATTCTGTGAAGTGACCTTACAGTACTCTACAGGAGCTGAAACAGATGGTTGGGAGGTGGAGTACTTGGGCAGGACTGTGTGCTCCCAGGGAGCTGGCATCTCTGCCACGTGACAACATTGCATAGGGGTGAGTAAACATAGTGCATCCACCTGGGGAAAGGGAGGGACAAGGGGAGTTTTCCTTATGGGGAAAAAGTGACATCTGAAATTGCTGCACGTATTTAACCTCTTTGCCAGCAAATATCCCAGCTCTTCTGTTCACATCTGAGAAGCAGAAAAGGGTGTCAGAAATAGGGGAGCAGAAGCTGTCTTAGCAGCGTCTAGGGTGCTGCTGCATCCCTGACAGCCCAGGGATGCTAAAAGGGCACTGACCAGCCCTTTGCTCCTAGTGCTTAGGTTCCATGTGTAGGAAAAAGGCAAGCTAAACTGCGGAACATGCAGAGATGTTCCTGGGAAGTCACTTCAGTTGTTTGTGAGCTTCCTGGAACTGGTAGAGCTTAGCAGTGGCCCAGCCAACAATTTCTCTGCACCCTTTGCTGCAGCTAAACTCTGAGGGAGCACAGGCAACCCTCTGCTGAGCATGGGCTGCAGGATGGGGCTGTTGGTAGGCAGTCTGCAAAGCCAGGAAGAAGCCAGCTGCTGCACTGGAAGCTCCTGAACTGTTGTGAATTGAATTTGTGTACTGCTTGATAAAATCATTGTCCCAGGCAGAGCTTCTCACTGCACTTCTGTCTGAGTAAACGTTAAAGTTTAAGGTTTGTACGCGCACTTCCACAGCAAGCAGCTGTGGAGCATTCTCACTCTGGGACATACACAAAGCTCGGCTCTGTACTTTAGGTTTGAAAAGCCTGACTGCAGGCAAACGATCATGGTGAGGGGCACCCCAAGGAAAGTCACTTGAGCAAAGACAGGAGATGACATCACGTGTCATGAGCAGGGAGGACTGAAACAGTGCCTGTGGTGCCAAACACACACACACTGAGCTGTGGTGCTACCCATCTGTAGGAAATTGTCTATGGGGGCCGCATGTTTTGTTCATGGAGAAGCCTCCAGCGTTAGTCAGCAACTCAGCATTCAGCTGCATGCAGTTGCCCTGGCAGCATGGAGCTAACGATGCTGTCGTGCTGGATGCCAGGGCAGGGCTCAAGGGCTCCTGCTCGCACCAGCCTGGACTTTCTCCAGCATGGGCCAAGTGCCCACAGTCATTTCTGCACAGGAGCTCAGAGCAGGGGCTTCCCCAGAAAGCACCAGCCCCAGCAGGTGACTGATGCCCCTCTCCCACCTTTGCTTCCTCCAGAACGGGCTGAACGCCTTGCACCTGGCCTCCAAGGAGGGCCATGTGAAAATGGTGGTGGAGCTGCTGCACAAGGAAATCGTTTTGGAGACAACGACCAAGGTGAGGACAAGGAAGTTTGGTCACATTAGTCAAAACTCCGCACCCTGCCAGACACACCAGCAGTAGCTGAGCAGTGGATCATGCTGTTTGCTTTCAGCCCCTGGAAAGGCTGTGCTGGTGGCAGTGCTGCGGGTCTGGGGCCTGGGAACCAGGCTCTAATTTTAGTGCAGTCAAAGCTATGCTGGGCACCTCCAGGTGGGTGGGAGGTTCCTCTCCACCTGTGTCTCTTCCCTGTGGGTGTCATGGGGGCCACTGTGAGCTCAAGAGGGGAGTAGCAGAAGCCACAACATGTGCTAGTGCTGTCTTTGCTCACATCTCCTCCCAGCACTGGCTGCCAGCTCAGGTCAGCCCTCTCTGCCCCAGGGCAGACCCTGTGTGCTGCAACACTGAGATGGCCTTGGTACCAAGCATCACCATGACAGGGTGTGGTTCTTGCTCGGTGACAAGTGAGACAACAGCGCAAGCAAGAAGGGCTGACAAATGAGCAGCCTCCAGCACCGTTGAAGGGCTGTGAGAGCAGGAGGGGGCCTGGCTTGTGATGTCCCCAGTGCTCTGGCAGGGCTCAGTGCACGATGCAGAGTCTGGCATTCTGCCATACCACCCAAAGGCACAAGTCAGAAGAGCCTGTGTCTGCATTTTCCAGCCTGCTTCTCATCCCTTAGCTCTGCTGGGATGCCTTGGCTACCAGGGTGCATGCTGCAGTTTTGCCTGAAGACTGCCAGCTCAGCTCCTCCATCCTCCCTTCCCTCTTCATTTCTCAGTGCTGGAGGTATACAGAGCCTGACAGTGCATACAGCTTTTGCTGCCAGTAACTTCATGGGAAAGATGAAATCACCCTCTTCCCTGGCCAGCAAATGAGAAGGGTATCTGCCTGGTCTATAGCAGGGATGGGGCATGGAGCAAGGGCTGCATGGGCCCACAGGCTTCCCCTGGTCAGCTGCTCTGTTTGCACGTGTGTTAGCACGCATCAGGCCCACCTTTCCCCGTTCATCCTGGGCTGCTCCAGCCCCTGAGCGCTGCCCTGTGGTGTCTTTCAGAAGGGAAACACAGCCCTGCACATTGCTGCCCTGGCTGGACAACAGGACGTGGTCCAGGAACTGGTGAACTACGGGGCCAACGTCAATGCACAGTCACAGGTAGAGTGACCTGGGCTGGGGTGGGAAGAGCACCCAGCATGCACAACAGTGGTGTCCTCATGGTGGGAACTGTGCCCAGCATGGGCACTTCAGCAGCCCTTTACAGTTTCTCTCTAGTCCTGTTCAGGGGCAAGGACTGCTCTACCAGACTCCTGAAAGAAGACAAGTGCGACAGTGGTGGGGAAGGGATATGGGGAGACCAGCATGGTCTCTCTGATGAGGGAGTCCATGGCAGCACACACAAGCATGCTGACCTCATCTTGGGAGGACTCATGGCCAATGCCTCCCTGGCACAGTCATGAGGTCTCCAGCAACCCCTGCACCTCTGCATGCTGTGCCTCCTTTGTTCTCTCTTTCTTGGGTCTGGTGGGGCTGCAAGCTCCTCAGCTTTTTCCTGGTGGGAGAAACGTCCCTGAAGCAAGGGAGAGTAGTGGCAGTGAGTGGAACGCAATGTCTCCGGGGATGACTTGTTGTGAAGCATCCCCTGGTTCTTTCTGGATGTGGGGAGCCTTGGGCTCCAGCTGTCTATGATTGCTCCACCGTTGCCAGTTTTTTCCTTTCTCCCACCCACACTGTGTATGGTTTTGCCCCAGTTCAGTGAGCTGGGGCTGTGGGTGTTGATGGGGTGTAGGTCTGCAAGGAGCTTGAGAAACTCAAGGAAGAGTTGTGTCAATGTGCATGGCCCTGTGTTTGCAGAAAGGCTTCACACCCCTCTACATGGCAGCGCAGGAGAACCACCTGGAAGTTGTCAAGTTCTTGCTGGAAAATGGAGCCAACCAGAATGTAGCCACAGAGGTGAGATCCTTGCGGAGGACCCTAGGGCCCTGCTTGTTGGGGCTGCTGTTGGGTGTGCCAGGTGCTGCTGTGGCTTCTTGGCTCTTTTCCCCCCCCCCCTGCCTCTCCTTGACAGGACGGCTTCACGCCACTAGCTGTGGCTCTGCAGCAAGGGCATGAGAACGTGGTCGCTCACCTTATCAACTATGGGACAAAGGGTAAGGTCCGCCTGCCCGCCCTGCACATTGCAGCCCGCAACGATGACACTCGCACAGCTGCCGTGCTGCTGCAGAATGACCCCAATGCTGATGTCCTGTCCAAGGTGTGTGGTTTTTCCATCCTGTCTCTGGGAGCTTTCCCACATCCCCAGGGAGAATAGCAGCTTGGTATGCTGTATTTATCCATCCTTTCAGCAGGGAGCATGTGTCTGGCTGGGCTGATCCCTCCTTCTTTCCCCTAGACTGGATTTACCCCCTTGCACATTGCAGCCCACTACGAGAATCTCAGTGTGGCACAGTTACTGCTGAAGCGAGGAGCCAGTGTCAACTTCACACCTCAGGTGAGTGCAAAGTGGGAAGGCTGCTGGGACTGGTGCCGCTTCAGCACCAGAGGAGGATGCTGTCCCTCCTTTCTGTGCCGGTGCAGCAGCAGCTGCCAGGGTACACTGGTCAGGTGGGGACCATGCAGAAGGTAGCACACCGATGCAGATCTGGGGAGCTGACGTTAATAACCAGCATGGGCCTTTTCTACTATGTCTCCCTTCTGTCGGATCCCTGGAAGTTATTGGGACCTTGTGTCCAGGCTGAGGGAAAGTTGGTGCTGTTGCTGCAGAGCAGAGATTACAGCCCCTGCAGCTGGCAAGCCTCTTCCAGTTCCATGGTGCAGCCAAATCCATGAGCTGGCGCTTTCCTGCGAGCTCTGCACAGCTTCTGTCCACAGCCTTTAGCTGCAGGCAGGAGCAGGTGCTTACCCTCTCTCCTAGCCCTGTGAAACAAGCTGTTCCCCTGCGCTGTGCCTGGCGGGGGGATTTAGCTCTCCCCTGCCCTCTGTCCTTTGTTTGCCCCATGCCTCCTTGCAGCCCTGTGGGGGGAAGAGAAGGGGTTGCTCCCTCTAACAGACTGCCTTTCCTTCTGTCAGAATGGGATCACTCCCCTGCATATAGCCTCCCGCCGGGGCAACATCATCATGGTACGGCTGCTGCTGGATCGCGGGGCCCAGATAGAGACAAGGACCAAGGTGAGACCACTTCTGAATCACCAGCAAGTACACAGGCCGTCTCCCGCCCCGAGTTCCTTGAGTCCAGGGAGCACTGCCTTGCTGCACTTCCCAGTGCATATGCTGTGAACATCTTGCTGGGTGCATGAGGGAAGGTCCCACGCGTGCTAAGGGGATGGACCAGGTTTTTTGCTGGTGCATATAGAGGTGAGAGGAGGAGGCTGCATGACTCCAGTGGGTGTGCCCTGGGGGCTGAGGGCAGGCTCAGTTTTGCTTTATTTTGCAAATAAGTCCAAAGTCCCTGTTATTCTCCTGCCTGAGGGGAACCCTGCCCTTCCTTGCCTATGCTGAGCCCTTGAATCCTTCTCTCTCCCCAGGATGAGCTGACCCCTCTCCACTGTGCTGCTCGCAATGGACATGTGCGAATTGCAGAGATCCTGCTGGACCATGGGGCTCCTATTCAAGCCAAAACCAAGGTATCCACAGGACTCTGTGGGATTGTGCTTGGTGCCAGGTCCTAGGGCAGCACAGAGGGGTAACAAGCTGTGCACAGCTGCTGGATGCCACATGTGGCTGGGCTGGGCCTGAGTTTTTGGCCTGCCAAGGGACAGGGATCTTCCTGACCTCCTCCTTGGCCCTAGCTGGAGCCCTTTGTCTGAGGGCTGCACACTTCAAAGGGACCAGCCCTGAGAAGGGGATGGCCTGGGGACAGCCTGCCCTATGGTAGCAGCTCTTCAGGCCCTGCCCTCTGCTCAGCATCGCTCCCCTGTAAGTCTTGGTGAGGGATTTTGGAGCTCCTCTCTGGTAGCACCATGTGGAACATGCTGTCTCTTCTGCCCAAGAGCTGTGGCCAGGGGAACGAGGCAGGGACTGGGTGGGACACCTGGTCCTCCTCGTGGCCCAGCCCTGAGGCACCGCTCCGCGATCGCAGAATGGCTTGTCGCCGATCCACATGGCAGCGCAGGGTGACCACCTGGACTGCGTGCGCCTGCTCCTGCAGTACAGCGCTGAGATCGATGACATCACCCTGGACCACCTAACACCACTACATGTGGCCGCACACTGCGGGCACCACCGGGTGGCCAAGCTGCTGGTGGAAAAGGGGGCCAAGCCCAACTCCCGGGCCCTGGTGAGTGAGGAAGGGCAGGTGGGCTGGGGTGCGGGAGAGGGAGAATGTTCTCGCAAATGACTGTCCATCTGTCCATCTGCAGAATGGCTTCACACCCCTCCATATCGCCTGCAAGAAGAACCACATCCGGGTGATGGAGCTGCTGCTGAAGACAGGTGCCTCCATTGATGCTGTCACAGAGGTAGGTAGGCTGCAGCCCAGCCCCAGCTCTCCTGCTGCTTCCTGTGCAGAGCAGGCAGCTCTGCAGGGGATGATGGCCCTGTTGCCTCTGTTGGTCCCCGGGCACCTTCTCCAGTATGAATTAGAGCTCTTTGCAGCTCAGGACCTGTTGAGCCTGGCAGCATCTCCCCACAGCCTGCTCCCTACATGGCAGGGCAACTGCAGGAGAGGCAGCAGCTCTCCATGTTCCTCTCAGCTCACTTGCCAGGCTGCTGGGGCCAGGCTGGGGACCCAGAAGTTGCCTCTGTGCTGGAGCATGCCCCAGGGCAGGGGAGGAGGAGGCAGGAGGAGATGCTGGCAAGGCCATCAGCCCCCATCTTGGCTCCTGGCCCCTTTCTCTCCACAGTCCGGCCTGACCCCCCTGCATGTGGCTGCCTTCATGGGGCACCTGTCCATCGTCAAAACCCTACTGCAGCGTGGAGCCTCTCCTAATGTGTCCAATGTGGTGAGTCCCACCCTGGCTGGGGCTGTGGGAAGTCAACATGGTGGGGCCCAGCAGGAGGTGGGAATTGCCCGAGTCCTGCTCTCTATGCTCTCCTGAGCAATCCCTGGGGTGCCCCCCACTTTGTGCTGGCAGGAAGAACTGGTAGGGGCCAGAAGGGTTGTGGGCACTGCTCTCCTGTGCTCAGACCACAAGAATAACTGCAGGAAGGCATATCCCCTCCTATGGCCTCACCACTTTATCCTGTCCTTGGTTCAGAAAGTGGAGACGCCCCTACACATGGCAGCCAGAGCTGGGCACACAGATGTGGCAAAGTACCTGCTGCAGAACAAAGCCAAAGCCAACGCCAAGGCCAAGGTAGGTACAGAGAACCTGTGTGATAGTCCAACCCTGGGGGAAGCCAGTGCTGGTTTCTTCTCCCTCACCTGCCAAGAGCCCGGCCTGCCAGGGGCTGTGCAACAGCAGGAGCAGGGCCGGGGCCCTTCGGCATGGCAAACAAGGGACTGGTCCAGGTCTGCCAAAACAGCTTCTCTACCTCCTTCACAGGATGACCAGACTCCTCTGCACTGTGCTGCACGCATCGGCCACACCGGCATGGTCAAACTCCTGCTGGAGAACAATGCTAACCCCAACCTGGCCACAACAGCAGGGCACACACCCCTGCACATCACTGCCAGAGAGGGGCACGTGGACACGGCCCTGGCCCTGCTGGAGAAGGGAGCCTCACAGACCTGCATGACCAAGGTAGGCTGCTGTAGCCACTGCTGCTGAAGGTGTGACCTGGCTGGGCCGAGGCTGGGCAGGCTGGTGGCACAGTGTTCCTGTCACAGGAGGGACAGCCTCCTCCTGAGCCGCAGCATGTGCCAGTGCTCTCCTCCTCATCCCTGTATGCCCTGTGATGGGCTGCCTTTCTCCTCAGAAAGGATTTACTCCTCTCCACGTTGCAGCCAAGTACGGCAAGGTAGATGTGGCAGAGCTGCTGCTGGCACGTGACGCTCACCCCAATGCAGCAGGAAAGGTGAGTGCTGCTCCTGTGGCAGGGGGAAGGAGTGGTGTGGTACAGGGAGAGGCTCTGTCCCACCTGTCTATGCCTTCTCCCCCTCCCCAGAATGGTCTGACCCCGCTGCATGTGGCTGTGCACCACAACAACCTGGAGATCGTCAAGCTGCTGCTTCCCAAGGGGAGCTCCCCGCACAGCTCAGCCT
Source organism: Phaethon lepturus (assembly GCF_000687285.1). Lineage (NCBI taxonomy): Eukaryota > Metazoa > Chordata > Aves > Phaethontiformes > Phaethontidae > Phaethon > Phaethon lepturus. The sequence continues at coordinate 19,587 of NW_010543909.1, read as the reverse complement.
GGGTAAGGGGTGTCCCTGGGGATGCGGGGGAGTGTCATGTCCAGTGCCTGCCAGCCTGGGGCCAGCATTGCCCCTCATCCCTGACAATCAGGGAGTGTACAAGGAACTGATCACCACCAGCCACTCTCTGTGCTTGCTGCTCCTGCCTGCCTGCACCAGCTCACCCCTTGCACCAGCATGTGGGGCAGGCAGAGGTGCCGGGCAGTCGTCCTGTTAGAGCAGACAGGCTGTGTCAGTGATCGTCCCTGCTGGCAGCATTGTCGCTGTTGCTTCGGGACATGTTTCCATGGCAAGCCCTGTGGAGCAGTGCTGCCGTCTGGCAGTTTGGGAAACCACATATGAATGTTTGCATGCAGCTATGAAGCAGTGAGACAGAAAATCCACAAGCTCATGAGAGTCATCTCACTCTGCCTGAGCATGGGGAACATCTCCCCAAAGAGCAGACCAGCAGCCTCGGTTTCCACATTGTCTGCAGAAGCTGCATCCTCAGAACAGACAAGTGGCTGCTGGTGCCGGCCCTCCCCATCTGGCACTCCCCTCTGCCCCTGCTCAGGCTGCCGGCAGACTTGCTGGGCAGGCATCGGGAGCAGCCGGTGCTGGCGCCAATCCCCCGTTGCTCTGCGTCACTGACAGCCTGCGCGTCACCCCAGGCAGAGGGTGTCTGCCAGCTGCTTTGCTCCTGCAGTGTGGCAGCAAAGGCAGTGCTCAAAGCCCTGCAGTCTCTGCCTGAATACTAAAATCCTGCATATTGCGAGTTTTGGTCCACACCTCAGCCAGACACGTTCTAGGAGGTGTCTGTCTGCCGTAGCCTCTCACAGCTCCAGACGGCTGAATACTGCTGTAGGAATTCATGTGTGGAAAACTTCAAGACAGCCAATACCAGTCGAACCTGAAGCAGGTGGTCTTTGAAACCCCTGTTCTGACTTGGCTGGAAGAGTGGGATTTGGCCTCATTCTCGGGGATGGTTGCTGTCAGGGAGATGGTTTAGGTGTGAGCCTACATCCCTGAGCTCTGGAGGTGACTAGGAAGGGCAGGCCTGGCCTGGGGAGGCAAGGTGGCACCTTCTGTCCCTGCTGGTCTGCTCGGCAAGGGCTGAGCACTGCAACGAGCCTCTCTCCCTGCAGAACGGGTACACTCCCCTACACATTGCTGCCAAGCAGAACCAGATGGAAGTGGCCAGCAGCTTGCTGCAGTACGGGGCTTCTGCAAATGCAGAGTCTGTGCAAGGAGTCACCCCCCTACACCTGGCTTCCCAGGAGGGGCATGCAGACATGGTGGCACTGCTTTTCTCCAAACAAGCCAACGGTGACCTAGGCAGCAAGGTAAGTCGTCCTGGTGCTGGACACGAACACCCTGGCAGGGAGTAGCAGACAGGATGGTAGTCCAGGCCCCAGTGCCTCCCTGCATTTGGGCAGCATTGTGCTGGCCAAAAATGCAGTGTCAGTCAATTTGCCAGGTTGGAGAACTGACTTAGTCTCTGCTGATAGAGCTGCAGTGATGGCATTTGCCACTGTGCTGAGACCTCCTCTGTTTGCAGAGTGGCCTGACTCCTCTCCATCTCGTGGCCCAGGAGGGGCATGTGCTGGTTGCTGATGTTCTGGTGAAACACGGAGTTACAGTTGACGCAACAACCAGGGTAAAGTAGTGCATTGGCCATGGCTGTGGTGAAAAACATGTGGGGGCCTACCTCTAGGCCTGCTCCAGGAGGAGTATTGCTTTTCTTTTTCTTTGTGCAAGAGGCTCCCCTCTCGCAGGCATCCTTACCGTCTTGTCTGTGTCTTTGTGACTCTTCCTCCTCTTCCCTCCACCTCCCTGGAGGGATGATTCTTGCCTGCTCCCACAGCTCACCCATGTACCAATATGATGTGGTCTTCAGTGTGCCCTCTGCCCTGGTCCTGGGTTCTTGTGCAGCACCCACACATGGGGGCTTGCCCATGGGTTAAGCATACCCAAGCCAGAAGGGCAAGAAGCAACGTTGAGGGCAGGCTGAAACCTGATCTCATCTTCCAGATGGGCTATACCCCGCTGCATGTGGCCAGCCACTATGGGAACATCAAGCTGGTGAAGTTTTTGCTGCAGCACCAGGCTGATGTCAATGCCAAGACTAAGGTACAGAGATGTCCTGTGCTCTAAGGACCCTTCTGCCTGGGGCAACAGCCTGCAGGTTGATGGGGAAGGCTTAGCCTCCCTCCCTGCTTCCACTTCTTCCCTCTACATTGCTCCAAGTCCTCCTGTCTCCATGGCTGGAAGCTGCTGTAGTCTAGCTACAGACCCAGGGCAAGAGCTGGGTTCTTCAGAGCCCTTTGCTTACCCTGGAAAGGAGGGAGCCACCCTCGTGCTCCAGGCATGAAGCACAGTGTGAGGTCTCAGGGCATTTCTGGGGCAGAAGACTCCCGAAACTGACAGCAGCACCCTCTGTCCTCCCTTGCAGCTGGGCTATACCCCTCTGCACCAAGCAGCGCAGCAGGGCCACACGGACATTGTGACACTGCTGCTGAAGCACGGTGCCTCTCCCAATGAGATCAGCACAGTAAGTACAGCACTCACCCACACCTCCTCGCCCCACGGCAAGCTTGGGTGCCTGCCCACACCTCCCTGTGGCTGCTGCTGACCCAGTCCTTCCTTCTTGCACAGAATGGCACCACTCCCCTGACCATCGCAAAGCGGCTTGGCTACATTTCTGTCACAGACGTGCTGAAGATCGTCACAGAGGAAACTGACATCCCGGTGAGACCCTAAGGACCAGGACCCTGTGGCAGAGGGCTGGGGCTGGGAGCAAAGGCCAGTGCTGACAGCTGGGTGCCCAGCCAGGGCATGAGGAGGGGGCTGCATATGGCTGTGCAGCAAAGGGCTGGCCTCCTCTGACTCTGCTCTGCTCCCACAGTCAGTTGGTGACAAGCACCGCATGAGCTTTCCGGAGACTGTAGATGAGATTCTGGACGTGTCAGAGGATGAAGGTGAGGGGCTGGAGCTGGGTTACACCATCCCAGAGATCTGCCAGCTGGGCCAGTGTGGGAGGCAGCATCCCTGAGGATGGGCACTGGCATTGCTGCTGGACAGGGTGGGGGAGCTGTGTGGCCCTGCAGTGGTCTTGCAGAGAGGATGAGGGGAGCCCAACAGGCTCCTGGGGTGGCACCTCCTGGCTCAGGTGCTTCCCTGTGCTGTGCAGGAGGGATATGCCCGGACCTCTCCATGGTCCCATGCCCCAGGGACAATGTGCAGAGAGCCCTTGGGCATGCCAGTGTGCCCTGCTCTGTGGGTTGGCACCAGCTCCCAGCCTGGATGCAGCTGGTGGCTCCTGCTCCCTTCCACCAAGATCTCATCTTTGCCTCTTCTTACTTTGCAGGCACTGCTCATGTCACAGTAATGGGTATGAAATGTGTCCCCCTGCCCCAGCTCAATGGCCCATTTCACTCCATGGCCACTAACCATCTGCACGCAACATCCATCTGCTGAGCCTTGCTGCTGGGCTGGTGCTATCCAGCGCAGGCCCTGCCGTCCTGCCCTGCCCATCTGTGTCCATGCTGCTTGCTATGGTGTGACTGCATGAATGGGCCATCCCCTCCGCTGAGGGGGAGCCCTGGCTCCCTGTTGGCCCCAGACCCTGTCCCCAGTAGGTGGATGAGCCTAGTTCTATGGCAAACTCCGGTGCCCCTCCACAACTGCCCTGTGCCATACTGGCCAGAGCAGAGGTGAACCTGAGTGCTCAAGAGTCTCCGTGCTGCTATGGTTCCGTCCCCATGACTGGGGTGCTCTCCCTGCTTTGGGAGGTTCTGGACTCCCTCCCATAGGGCACTGTCAAGAGCTGAACCCTGGTGAACTCCTTAGCAGGTGTTACTTGGGCCAGCAGGCAGTGCTGGCTGGGCTTGTACCTCCAAGGGGGTGCGCAGATGCACTCGGCAGTGTTAGGGCATCCTTCCCATATCCTCAGCCCTGCCTACACTCCTGTCTCTAGCATCCCATGGCAGAGTGTCCCTGGCAGGCTCTTTGTGGTTGGCACTGTGGGAAGGGTGTCAGCTAGCAGCCGAGGCTCCTGACAGCTATCACAGCTCCTATGCCACTGACCCGCAGCACAGGCCTTGCCCCTGCCAGCAGACCCCATCTGGCAGAGGGCAAAGCTGTCCCGTGGCTGGCTGAGATCCAGAGGACGAGCGTGTGTGACCAGCAGTGGGAGCGGAGATGGGCCCTGTCTCCAGCCCCGAGGAAGGAATGGGGGCAAGGGCTGGATGTCTGTGCTCCCTTGTCTTTCTGCCTCTCTGCATCCTGAGCCAGCTCTTGGTTTCAGAGGAGGAGCTGGTCACACCAAAACCCAAGACACCTGATCCCAGAGACCAGGAGGGCAAGAGGGAGATGCTGGAGTTTGGGACCACAATGACACTGGAGCAAACGTAAGAGGCACTGGATGGTGGGGAGGGAGCGGGTACAGGGCACAGGGCCAGCCTGGTGCTGGGCTGGGACGCCAGCAGGGCAGGGACAGCTTTGGGCAAGGAATGGATCACTGATCCCTTACCAGCTAGCATAACAGGCAAAGCTAGCGAGTGTTGTTCCTGCACCAGGACATGGGTCCGCTGCTGAGTTTGCTTCCGTCTAGCAGCCCTAGGACTCCCTGGGGACTGCTGGGTACTGAGAGGCCCAGGCCTGCCACTTCAGTGGCTGTCACTGCCCTCTTCTGCCAGGGTGGAGTCTCCAGCTGTCCTGCAGGTTCCCTGCATCCCACCAGAGACTGTGGTGACCAGAGCAGAGGAGACTGAGCAGGTAGCACCTGTGGAGACAGAAGCTGAGCAAGTCAGCCTGCTGCATGCATCCTCAGTGTCCCCACAGGAGGTGAGCATGAGACACAGCCTTCCACAGCCCCCTCAGGCATTCCCTGCCAGGAGGAGCCCACCCATCACCACAGAAACAAAACATGGCGTGGGTGATGGGGATGTACCCAGTGGTACAGGACTCCCCAGGGAGGGTTGTGAGACTGTGGAGAAGTGGGCAGGCTCAGCACCCCCAAATGGGACCCAGTGCTTATGGGGGATGTTCCCTGCCTTACACAGCCCTCCAAGGAGTTTGACGAGGACTCCCTGATCCCCAGCAGCCCTGCCACTGAGACCTCGGATAACATCAGCCCGGTGGCCAGCCCCGTGCACACAGGGTGAGTGCCCAGCCTGTGCGCCCCATGCACACTCTGCACGTGAACTGGCTGCAAGGTGCCCACCTGCCCATGCCTCTGCCTGCTCCAGGTTCCTGGTGAGCTTCATGGTGGATGCCCGTGGTGGCTCCATGCGGGGCAGCCGGCACCATGGACTGCGCGTGGTTGTCCCACCCCGTGCCTGTGCTGCGCCGACCCGCATCACCTGCCGCTTGGTAAAGCCCCAAAAGCTGCCTGCACCCCCACCACTGGCTGAGGAGGAGGGTCTGGCCAGCCGGATCATCGCTCTGGGGCCTGCCAGTGCCCAGTTCCTCAGGTGAGCACAGCTGGGAACAGAGTGGATGGGGCTGCCCACACCAGGGCCATCCCTCAGGACTGGGGACGGATCTGCGCTCCTCTGGAGCCTCTGCCAGCTGGGGCAAGACTTCTGCCTATCTCTGCTTCTGGGGGTGTGGTGCAGAAGAGGCCAGGTGCAGCATGTTTCTGGGGTGGGTCATTCCAGCATAACAGAGCAGTGGCTGTGCTGTGGTAGGAAAAGTCCTGACCAGCACAGTCCTGCTGGGTGCATAGCTCCATTTCCCAGAGAGAGGGGTGTGAGCAGTCCTGCCTTCCTCTTCTGGCGGCTGTACAGCACGAGCAGGTGCTCTGCCCAGGGCCACCTTGCTGCCTGCATGTCCCAGCAGCAGCACATGGGTGCAAGCACCCTTCCTCTGCTGTCTGCAGCCCCGTCATTGTGGAGATCCCACACTTTGCCTCATATGGGCGCGGAGACCGTGAGCTGGTGGTGCTGCGCAGTGAGAACGGCTCTGTCTGGAAGGAGCACCGCAACCGCTATGAGGAGAGCTACATGGACCAGCTGCTCAATGGCATGGATGAGGGTGAGCATGCCAGGCAGGCAGGGGCTCGGCACTACATGGCTCCCCGCAGGCAGGGCTGTGGCTGGCCTGGGTAGTGCAATGGGGTGGAGTGTGATGCGGTCAGTGCAGCTTGGAGGTGGTGGTGGGAGACATCTGCGGGCTTGGTGAGCATTGATGGCTGTACTGCCCTTGCAGAGCTGGAGAGCCTGGAGGAGCTGGAGAAGAAGAGAGTCTGCCGCATCATCACCACTGACTTCCCTCTCTACTTCGTGGTCATGTCCCGGATTTGCCAGGACTGCGACCTGATCGGTCCCGAGGGAGGGTGTTTGAAAAGCACTTTGGTGCCCATGGTACAGGCCACCTTCCCAGACACTGCTGTCACCAAGAGAGTCAGGCTGGCCCTGCAGGTGAGCCCTGGAGAGCCTGGCCTGGGGCCCAGCTGGGCTCCTGCAGGCAGGGGTAGGCAGCAAGCCTAGGCTGTGCCCTGGCCCAGGCTGTGCCCCAGCCCAGTGGAAACTGGCCCTGATGCCCATGCTTGTGCTGCCTGCAGGCACAGCCTGTGCCCGACGAGCTGGTGACTAAGCTGCTGGGGAACCAGGCAACCTTCAGCCCCATTGTCACAGTGGAGCCACGCCGGAGGAAGTTCCACCGCCCCATCGGCCTCCGCATCCCACTGCCACCATCCTGGAAGGACAATCCCCGAGACAGTGGCGAAGGTGACACCACCAGCCTGCGCCTGCTCTGCAGTGTGATCGGTGAGGCTGCCAACCCCTGCTGTGCAGGCAAGCCTGCGTTCTGGTGGGGAGGGCTCTGAGGTAGAGGGCTACCTCAGTGTGTTGCAGCTCTTGGGAGCTAAGGTCAGGTCACAGTGGTGGAGGGAGCATATGCCTGAGGGATGCAGACCCCAGGCTTACAGAAAGGTAGCGTGCTCATTCTTGCTTTCTGCTGCAGGAGGGACAGCCCAAGCCCAGTGGGAAGACATAACAGGCACCACAAAGCTGGTCTATGAAAATGAGTGTGCTAACTTTACCACCAATGTGTCTGCCAGGTGAGTCCTGGGCAAGCATGTGCTCATCTGGGGACATCTGCTGTTCCTTGGGCCCTGTTGGGGTGTAGCATGTGCCAGGAGGAGCCTCCCTCCCCCATGCTCATTGTGGTGCTGCCCCATTCCCATATGCAGGGCAGGCCCCCACACTGCCTTGGCACATGCCAGGAAACACAACAACTGGGTGTGCAGAGGGAAGGGGCCATTCTTGGTGCTTGGGTGGGTCCCCATCATGGATGGGACTCCTCCTGTACCCTGAGCTCTTGGGGCACCCTCTGCAGTGCAGTTTGTTGTTGGGGGGTGCAGCTCTCCTGGTGCCACTGGGGAACCTGCCTGGCAGCACCCCAACCCAGCCCTCCTGCAGGTTCTGGCTGGCCGACTGCCCACGCACAGCTGAGGCCGTGCACTTTGCCACAATGCTGTACAAGGAGCTCACAGCCGTGCCCTACATGGCCAAATTCGTGGTGTTTGCCAAGATGAATGATGCACGGGAAGGCCGTCTGCGCTGCTACTGCATGACTGATGACAAGGTTGACAAGACTTTAGAGCAGCATGAAAACTTCACTGAGGTGGCCCGCAGCAGGGACATTGAGGTTTGTCCCCAGCAGCATGTGTGGGGGGCAGCAGGGAGAGAGCTGCCCAAGTGAGGGGAGACCGATGCCGGTGGAGGGGCCTGGCCCTGGCCTAGGGAGGAGAGTTGGGGTTACCTGCCCTGTCCAGGGCAGGAAAAGCAGCTCTGCACAGGGTCTGAACCTGTTTTCTGCTCCCTGCCAGGTGGTAGAGGGGATGCCTTTGCATGTTGAGCTCTCAGGGAATCTGGTTCCTGTCAAGAAGGCCACTCAGCCCCGCACCTTCCTCTTCCAGTCCTTCCGGGAGAATCGTCTCCCTATCCCCATCAAGGTAATGGCAGGGTGCCAGGCTGGGCTGCAGTTGGGGCCCCTGCACCTGCCCTGTGTCAGGCCAGCTAAACAGGCTCTCGATGCTCAGGTTCGGGACAGCAGCCGGGAAGCCAGTGGCTCCCTGTCTTTCTTGCGCAAGGCCATGAAATATGAGGACCTCCAGCATGTGCTCTGCCACCTGAACATCAGCATACCACCGTGCACTAAGGTCAGTGCCTGGGTCTGTGGCACCTTTGGGAGGGGGTGGTGGAGGCCCATCCCTCCTCCAGATGCAGGAGACAGCCCTTGCCGTCAGCTTTTCTTTCTCAGCTGCTCCACATGGCCATGCCATGCTGCTCTGGAGCTGCATGAGAAGCCCTGGTGCTGGGGCAGAGCTGCTGCACTCTTTTCAAGCTGATGACCCCTTGGTTTGTCCCCACTCTCACAGGGAAGCGGCAGTGAGGAACGGAGGAGGACACTGACGCCGTTGTCTCTGCGGGAGCGATACAGCATTCTAAGCGAGACCAGTTTTGGTATGCAGCCTCCTGGGACTGTTCAAGCCCACTGATCACCTGCACTTGGGGTGCCCACGCCAGGTGGAAAGGCTAGGCTGACCCTGTCGTACTTGCACTCGTGGCAGCTTCCCTTTCTGTGAGGGTTTCCTTGGGCCTGCCTGCAGGGCAGTGCTGTGCCTATGGGGCTGCAAGACCCCCATAGCCAGCACCCCTTTCCCCTCTCCACCCTGGTACAGGGACCTGCACAGCTGAAGCTGTGACTCTCTCTTCTCCTCCAGGCTCTCTGAGCAGCACGGACAAGGCAGACCAGAAGATGATCGACATAGCAGAACAGCTGGGCCTCAGCTGGGCTGGTGAGTCCACACCTGATGGCTCTGAGGATGTACATCACTCCTCAGAAAGCTGACACTTAGAAAGGCTGGAAACAAGCTGCAGGGTGGAGTGAATATGCTTTACACTGTCCAGGGAGCTGGGCCCTGATGCAGTTGGTGTGCATGCAGTCTGCACTAGCTCCTCTAGCAGGCTGGTCTTGCCTGACAGCACTTCTGCTAAACTGTGAGCATACTGTGGCACTGAAATGAACCTTCTTGCAGTTATGCATGCATTCACACACACGCACACACACACAGATTCCAGGCTAGGATTTTGTCCCGAGTCGTATGTATTGCTGCCGTTCATGGAGGCTCAGCACTGTTGTTGCAGCCACATGCCCAATGGCAGTATCCGTGCTCGTCCTTAGCATGAAACACTGCTATGCTGGTCACAGCCAGCCTGGGCAGAGGGGCTTCAACCTCTGCCCCATCCCAGCTCCTGCTTCTGCATGTTCTGCTGTGTCCAGCTGTATGTGATGTGGGGGACTCTGTGCTGGGTCTGGCTGAGCCCTTCACAACATCCCTAGCCTTTTTGGCTTGGGAGCTGGCGATGGGGGCTGGAGGGTGTGATGCTGAGATGTGGTGTCTCCCACAGAGCTGGCACGTGAGCTGCAGTTTGGGGTGGATGACATCAACAGGATACGTGTGGAGAACCCCAACTCCCTGCTGGAGCAGAGCATAGCCTTACTCAACCTCTGGGTCAGCCGCGAGGGCAAGAGTGTCAAGAGTGAGTGTCTATGGTGCGCTGTTACAGGCATGGAGGTGCCAGGGCCGGCTGCACAGAGCCGCGTGTGTGTGGTCAGGGGTCACTGGTTGATGCACATCTGATCACAGTCTGGAGGGTGTCTGGGGCATGGCTGTGTTCCCCCAGTGACCCGTTTGCTGACACTGGCTTCCCCCTGCAGTCGAGAGTCTGTACACAGCGCTGAGGAACATCGACCGCAGTGAGATTGTCAACACACTGGAGGGCTCTGGCCGGCAGAGCCGCAGCCTGAAGGGCACCTGGCGCTACGCAGACAGAGACTGCTCCCTCTTGCCATCCCAGATGAATGGTGAGTCCTGTCTTCTGGCAGGGACTGCAAGAGGGCCCTGGGGGCAGAGTCTGTACAGACAGATCAGGGCTGATACCTTGCTTGACCAAGGTGCACCAGTGGCCCACTGGGAGCTCAGTGGGCACAAGGCATTTCCAACAGACACAGCCTCTTCACTGGGGCTTATGCTGCAGAAAGCCTGGCCCTGCCATACTGCCTTCTCAGAAGCTCTCCAGGTGGGGTGGACACATGTTCCTTATCCCAACATACCAGTGAGAGGTGCTGCTGGCTGTGTGAGCTGAGCAGTGGCCAGGGAGCTCACAGAGCCCTGGCTGTCCAGCTGTGGCGGTGCACCCGGGCTGGGTCCCTGGTGGAGCATGCCTGGGTGTGGGGATACAGCTGGGGTCAGCTGCAGCATGTGCTGTCAGGGAGAGGGCACTGGGCAGGGACAGAGCTTTGTGCTCCTGCAGCCCTGCACTGCGGTGCTGCCCATGCAGCACTGGCTCATCGCTCTCTCCCTCTCTGTCTCTCCCCTTGTTCTGCTCTCTCAAACATGGCACCTAGCACCATCAGGTGCAGGCACTCCTGTGGGTCATTTCTTCTCACCTCTCTCCTCTGAGCTCATCCTGGCCTCTCATCTTCCTCCACTGCCTGTCTCCACTGTCTCCACCTCAGCTGAGCCCTCCGAGAGCCGCATCCTGCTCCAGCAACTGCATGTCACCAGGGTCTGCCCCGCTCATGGCTGTTCGTGCTTGCAGGCGGCCACCCCAGGCCTCCTCCTGCTGCACTGCCCTGCGCTCCTTCCCTCACTGGCCCTGCACTGCTTTGCCCCCGGCCAGGCACCTGCACAGCAGGGAGGTGCCCTTTCTGTGCTGGGGGTCCCAGCTGTCCCCTATGTCTCAGCTGTGGCTAGCAATTCCTGGCTGCCTGGGGAGCAGAATGGGTTCTCTGCTGATCTTTGGGGGTAGAAAAGGGGCTAGTGGCTCAGAGATGAAAAAGGCTGAGCAAAGCCACCTGCATGGGTGGGAGTGCCTGGCTTGGCTGTAGTCTGTATCAGTGTGCCTGCGCTGGTGCACATGGCCCTGGGTGATGAGGACATGACACCTGCTTGTAGCCCCAGAGAAACCAATGGGGTTTTAGGGCCTGGCTGCATCCCGCAGGGCCTCGGGGTTGCATGACATGTACCAGAGCCATCCTTCCCTGCTCATGGTACTACTTCCAGCCTGCTCCTCTGTGCTGCAGAGAGGAGTTGATTTTGGAGTCAGTGCCTGCCAGACTTGGACACCTGAACTCCAGGCTGACTATCAGCCAGCTGATGCTGGATGGAGTCTGTGGGCAGGGACCCAGGTGCTGATGGAGCAGGTTAGCAAAAGAGGGCACTGTGTTGTGCAGTGTGGATGGGGCATTGTGAGGACCCCAGGCCAGTCCTCCCCACAGGGAGCGGGTAGCCCCAGGGCCTGCCCAAACTAGCCCCAGGACTTGAAGGGGGGCATGGCAGCACTTGCAGGGACCATGCAAAGGCAGAAGCTGCTGTGAGTGCAACCCTGCTCAGCCCAGCCACTGGGGTCTGTGGCATGACCATTGGCTGTCCTTGGGGCAGGCACCCTCCTGAAGGCTGTTTCCCTTCTTGCCCCATTGTGCTTGTGCGTGCGGGAGATGTCTGCTGGAGATATCGCCTCTGTCTGCCCATATAGGTTACGCTTCGCTGCAGGACGAGCTGCTGTCCCCCGCCTCCCTGCATTACACGCTGCCATCCCCGCTGCGTGCCGACCAGTACTGGAATGAGGTGGCCATCATGGATGCTATCCCCATGGCTGCCACCGAGCAGGACGCCCTGATGGAGATATCCGACATGCAGGTGTGGTCCTCGGGGCTCACCCCCTCGCTGGTGACTGCTGAGGACTCCTCTCTGGAGTGCAGCAAGGCTGAGGACTCAGACGCCACAAGTGAAGGCCGGTTCCCAGGGCAGCTTCTAGCAGATGTGCACGGCCCAGACCACATGGGCTCTATGGACCTGGCTGAGGATGACACAGTGGACTCAGATGCCATGAATGGCCTCATTGACTTTCTAGAGCAGGAGGAGGGGCAGAGGCCAGAGGGGAAGATGCCAGCCAGCGATCGCCAGCCAGGGACTGGGGAGCAGGATCTGGAGAGTGAAGCCTCTTTTGTTTCAGTTCAGCAGAAGGCGCAAGCCAGGATCACAGCATCACCTACCATTAGCCACGTCATGGAAAAGAGCACAGACAGGTACTGCAGCCTGGGGCACTGGCGTGTCTGTGGGAGGGGAGCAGAACTGCTTTGCCAGCAATTGCCATGTGCTGGGACAGCTGCAATAACCTTTCAGCTTTGCTTGCTTCTCTGCTGATCTCCAGCTCTGAAGCCTGGGTATCCCCAGCAGACAGAGCAGTGGCTTGGGCCGAGCGCCTTTCGCTCTCTAGACATGCTCTGGGGGACTCCGTCCAGAGCACCTGGGAGGGACTCCAGGCAGACAGCCAGGCCCTGCATGTAGGTTGTGCTTACCAGAGCCATCTCAGCCTGGGCTGCATCCTCCCGCATTCCCGGTGACACCAGTCTCATGAGGTCCCTGGCAGAGCCCAGTGATGCTCCACAGCATTGCTTTAGACCCCCTGGCAGCCAGGCTGCAAGGCTGTGGGGTGGGCAGGGGGCATGGCAGGGAGGAGGCCTGTGCCCTTTGTGCATCTGTGTTTTGTGCTGCTTGTGCTGGGCTTCCAGCAGCGCCATGAGCTGGGGAGCCCAGCGCCTGGTGGGGTGCAGGCTGCGCCGACATGCCTGCCGGAGGTAGGCTGGTGCTCAGGGTGCAGCACTCCATGGCAAAGCTGACTGCCTCTCTCTCTCTGTCTCTCTCTCCCTGTCCCTGTCCCTCTCCGGTGCCCAGGCTGAGGGACTGGAATGCAGAAGGCTCCTTTATCTCCTGCCTACAGGACCTGACAGCGGGCTCCTGGCAGGAGGGGGTCACCCGAAGGCTGCTCCCGATGCACACCACAGCCTCTGGGGCACAGGGCCAGGAGCAAGAGCAGGTTCTGATGCCAGCCATGGAGCTGATGCGGATCAGCTCCACAGAGGACAGCGACTGGCAGCCCCAGCACCCCATGGGCAGCTGGCAGGAGGAGGCAGACAGCCAATTCTTTGGGCAGGTGAGAGTAAGAGCAGGGGGACCCAGCCCTGCAGGAGATGGAGACCCTATAGACAGCCCTTTTCTGAGCCTGCCGCAAGGGCAGCCAGGCAGACTGGGTGCTAGTGGAGGCACAAGCCTCTGGCATGCTTCCTGCCCCCTGCCCCTGGGGGTGCCTCTCAGCCCGGAATAGCCTTCTGTACTTGATACCTGAGCTCTTGCTCTCCATTTATAACCCAGCCAGCCTCTCTGCCTGCTTCCTTATTGACTATCTGCCCTGGCTGCCAGCCCAACAGGCTCCTGGAGCCAGAAATAGAGCTGGTCTGGGGGCCAGGCTGGGTGGTGGGCATCCTGCCATGGCCACATGGAGCCATCAGGTACAAAGTGAGGGCAAATGCCTTTCCCCGGCCAGGGGCACGCACAGCCATTCCGGCAGCACGGTTCTGCAGTGCATGTCTCATGAGTCACATGTGATTCCAGTGACACTCCAAACCCCTGGTTCCTGCCTGAGGCTTCATCTGTCCCATGACAGAGGACTGCACGCTGCCCTCCCACCACAGCCAGGAAGACAGGTCATTGGCGAGCTGACGGAGAAGGGGCACAGGGCTGTCCCAGTTACCTCCTGGCTGGGGATGGGTGGTGCTGTCGCAGTCCTGGCCCCATGACTTTGAGAGAAGCTGTGAGCGCAAAGGACGCTCCACCTGCCTGCTCCCTTCTCGCCGCCCACAGCCAGCTGAGCTGCGGCAGCTAGGGTTACAGCAGTCCTCCCACAGAGCCAGTGCACTGCACGGGGCAGGCTGCAGACCCACAGGGCTGCTCCTGCCCTGCGGGCTTTGCCTGTCCCAGCCAGATAGCATGGCCAGGCTCTGAGCAGCAGGCTCAGACCCGCGGAGCACACGTGCAGCTGCGCGTGCTGAAGCAGGATGTGGGCTTTCCTGGCCCAGCTGCTGATTGTTCTAGTGCTGCTGGCCTTCTTCCTGGTCAGCTGCCAGAATGTCATGCACATCGTCAAGGGCTCTGTCCGCTTCTTGCTCAAACACGCCCACCGCGAGCTGGACAAGGAGCTCGGGGAGAGCCAGGGGCTGGCGGATGACGAGGAGGCGCTCTCCACCAGGGTCGTCCGCCGGCGCATCCTTGTGAAGGTAATGAGCAGGGAACTGAGAGACCAGCCCTGGGGCAGATGCAGAGGAGAGCAGTGAAGGGACTGGGCAGGGTGGGAGACAGAGGCTGTGGGGTGCATGTCAGGTGTACTGTTCTGCCTGTGAATGGGCTCCCCTCACCCACCTAAATGCCCTGATGTCCCTCCTGTCACTGCAGGGGAACAAAGTCCTTCATCTCCCTGGAGAGCAGGTGACTGAGGAGCAGTTCACAGATGATCAAGGCAATCTCATCACTAAGAAGGTGAGTGATCAAGGGCATGGTACGGGCAAGGGCATGCCACAGCCTTTCTCCTCTCCCCTCTGCCCAGCTGCCCTGCTCCTCCCTGCAGCCCAGGGGCCCGTGCAGGGCAGCCGCGTCCTGCCGTCTTTGGTTACGGTCACGGCACTTCTCCAGCCAGCCCCTGCACATGGGAGAGAGGCTGCACGCCACATGCAGTTCAGGGCCAGACCAGGCAAGGAGGGAGGCGTGGTGCCATGGGGCTAGCTGTGATGCCTGGCTGTGTGGGTCTCCACAGGTCATCCGGAAGGTGGTGCATCAGCTGGGCCCTGGTGACATGGGTGACAGGCAGGAGCAGGAGGAGTTGATTCTGGAGGGGTCCCTGCAGGAGCCCCAGGACGTGGAGTATGAGGATGATCACTTCATGGAATACTCCATCCTGCACCGGGACGATCTGGGCACCAAGGTACAGTGTGGCTCATAGCCCTGCCTTGCAGGCACCCTGCCCTGGGCCAGCACCACCTTTGCAGGACTCGCAGGCTCTGAGGCTCCACCACGCTCCATCCTTTCTTCTGCCCTGCTTTCCTCTTCTGTTGCCCTTCTAAGGCTTCCAGGGGCAGTTCTTGCCCACTGCACCAGTCTTCTTGCTCAGTGTCTTCTGCCAACTGACTCTGCCTTTCCCTCTCCTGTCCTCTTCTGTATGTCTG
Source organism: Phaethon lepturus (assembly GCF_000687285.1). Taxonomy (NCBI): domain Eukaryota; kingdom Metazoa; phylum Chordata; class Aves; order Phaethontiformes; family Phaethontidae; genus Phaethon; species Phaethon lepturus. Next base: position 4,536 of record NW_010543909.1, on the reverse strand, counting down.
TCTGTTCACCTGGGTGATGTCCTGCTTCCTGCCCCTGCGGCTTCCTCAGGAGGAGGTGCGAGTGCGTGTCCCGAAACCAGAGGTCTCCAGGGGCAGGATGGGGGCTCAGATAGTGAAACGAGCCAGCCTGAAAAGGGGGAAGCAGTGACCCCTCAAATGGCCTCTTTTGAGGTAACCCTACCTTTGCTCTTCCTTCTATCCCAGCTCCCCATGCTGCTGCCTGTACTGAGCTGCTGGTCATGCACATCCTCCTCGGGAAAGTGTAACAGGGTTGTGCCCAGCTGTGGACCTGTGGAGAGGATTTGCTGTGCTGCCGCAAAATGCTGCGGGTGGGCAGCGGTGTGCCCCAGCTGCTAACCTGCTCCTGGCCCCAGGGCCTAGGTGCAATGGACACGGGGTACCCCCACTCTGCAGCGATGCTCCAGCCAGCTGCTGGTGCTGGGTCAGCCTCTGTGCTCAGTGCTCCACTGTGGCCACAGCGCCAGGGGCTACTACTGCAGTCTCAGCACCCTGGGTACTCGGGGTAATGATCCCCAGAGGCAGTGCCACAGGGCTGTTACTCCTGGTTATGCAGGGCTACAGAAGGATGATCTTTGTCCAAAACCGCTCCAGGGAGCGGATAGCATTTGCATGGGGTCTGAGCAAAGCTGTCCTCTTCATGCACAAGCACTAACTGTGCAGCCTTGTGGCAGACAAGACCCGCCCTTAGAGCCTGGTGCCTCTGCCGCCGCTTCCCACGGAGCGCAGCCAGGCACCGGCAGAGCCGTGAGACAGATGAGGGGTGTCACAGTTCTGCTCTGCTGCCTCTGCTCGCAGCACTGCTGCTGGGAGATGCAAGCCACTGCCACTGCCAGCCACGCATCGTGGCACGAGGGGGCGGCAGTGAGGTCTGCTGAAGCTCCTGTGGCCAGGAAAGGGGATGCAGGCCATGGCAGGATGCTGCTGGCGGACATCAGGGCAGTAGGGATGCAGGAGTGGCGGGTGCAGGAACATGATGCCTGTGGGAGTTGAGGGCAGGGAGTTGACCTGTCTTTGTCCCAGGACATTTCTCCCATTGATCCTCAGTGTGAGCTCTGGATCATCCCTTGAGTCTTGTGCATTTCCTGCTCCCCCTGCCTTCCCTGTTGGGTGGGACTAGACCAGGCTCAAGGCAGGGTGCTTGGCACAGCACACTCAGACCCAGGTGTATTATTGTTCTCTCGATGCTCGCTGCTGGGTTAGCAGTGCAACACTTGGAAAAAGGTGCTGCACACATGCTCCCCAGCTGCCAGGCGCTGCCTGAGCCAGGGAGGAGGCTGCCAGGCAGGGATGGTCGGTCCTCTGGCCTCTGCTGTCCATGCATGGCTGTGTCTGTCCTCCCTCTCCCTCCTCTCTCCACTATGTTAGTGGGCTGGCTGTGGGTGCATGACAGTAATGAGGCCTGTGCTTGTGGACACATGTTCATGCAGACTGTGTCCCCACACCTACTGACTGCCCCACTCCCCATACAGTCCCTGGGTCTGCCTCTCTCTAGGGCAGTGCTTCTGCTGCTTTGCTCTTCCTGTTTTCTGTAGTGTGCGAAAGTGGCCCAGGGTGTGCATTAGGAATGTATGGGGTCTTCCCCACTGCTGTGAGAGTGAGGTGCAGTCAGTCACCCTAGTTGAGGCTGAGGGCTCAGGGCTGGCTTCCTCTATCCCAGAGCCTACAGCAGCCCTCCCAGCGCCTTCCCAGTGCCACATTGCCTTTGGTGCAGCTCAGGTCCCGCTTGTTGCTGCTCTCTGTAGCTGGGACAGCACCACCAATACCATCTATGCCATTGCTGCTGGTTCCAGGCAGGTCAGTTATTGGTGCTCTGTAGCTGTCTCTCTGACACCTCGCCAAAACTTGACTTGCAGTAGCTGGGCAGGATGGGTGCATGTGGGACAAGCACAGGGTGCAGAAGAGGCTGGGACTACCACATACCTGGCTGCCCCCACCCTTTCTCCTGGCTGTGCCACCATGAATACCTGGTAACCCCATCTCTGTCTCTCTCTATGTCTGCCCAGGATCTCACCTCAACACCAAACCACTGAACTCCACACATGTTCTGACACATACCTGAGAAGAGAGGAGAGGAAAGCAGAGAGTGGAGGGGAGCAGGGCTGGCTGTACATGTTTCTATAGGCTAATGGCATGATTTCTGTATGAGACATACTTACCGTCCTATCCGCATGACTGACTGACTGCAAGACGCATGAGCTACAGTACTTAAAACTGATGAAGTGGCCTCTGTCCCTGCCCCACTGCTGCCAGGAGCCCAGAGACAGCAGCATGCACCAGGGCATCCTCTCACCTCCTCTGGGAGGCAAAAGCTGGACTGACAGAAAACAAAACAGAAGGAGACTCCACCCTCGCAGGTTGGCCTGTGTAAATGCATACCCATGCCCGTGCTTCAGCTGCAAGAGGGAAGCTGGGGCAACACTGCGCTGCTCACCATGGAAGGAGAGGGGCTTGACCCCACCGTTGCCCGTGCTGCCTCTGCTGGACTCACTTCTCATCCCTCTCAGTGAGTGTTGGGTTATGGGGAGGGCAGCAGTTGCCAGGGGGTGTGCGAGAGGAGGGTTGCAGGGAGCACAACTAACTGCCCTGGGCAGAGGGGCTGGTGCAGGGCTGCCCTTCCCCTCCCCAGCACGTGCAACGTCTCTCACCAGGGCAGGGCTCTGGGCTGAGCACTGAGTTCGTTGCTTGTGTTGAAAGTGTAAACTGTACAGCAATCAGCCTTGTGTATATGAACCAATAAATACTATGCAAACCCTTAGGGACACTCTAGCAGTATGTACAAAGCACTAACAGCTCTGCTCCCAAATACCTCTTCAGGCTTCAGGACAGGAAAAACCTTTGGAGTGAGCAGCTCTGGTGAATGGAGCTGGGAGGCTATAGGAGTTAAAGAGCAGCAAGACTGCCTCTGCCCTGTGCCCCTCTGACTGAGCCTGGTCTCTTCCTGGCCTGACGAGAGGGGCCCACAGATGCAGTCCCATAGGCCTGTCTGTGGTACAAGCCCCAGTTTGTGTTGACTCCAGCTGGGCTGAAGCTGAAGGCCTGTGCGGAGGTGCTTGGGACCCAGGGAGGATGGGTAGTGAAAGCAGGGGATGCTTGTGCCACACGTGGGGTTGTGCCTAGCTCTACTCAGCACAATATCTGCTCAGGAGATGAGCCAGGAGCTGGCATGAGCCAGCAGCCCTGCACTTATGCACCCCATGCAAGGGCTTTGCAGGGTCCCCTGGCCTCCCTGCAAGGGCACAAGTGAGGATAGCCCGGTGACCCCATGGATGCTGACCCTCCCAGGACCAACCCCAGAGACAGGGGAGGCTGCTCCCTGCTGGCTGCACTTCAGCCAGGTGAAACACCCTGCTGCAGCAGCCTGGACCAAGCAGTCACCCTGGGAGCTAGGGCAGCCCCGGGGCCAGCTGCTCTAGCAGGAGAGCAGTGACGGGCAAAGCTGCCCGGGCTACTCTGAGGTGTGCAGTAGGTTGAATCTGCTACAAAACTTGACCCCAGTAGGTCAGGATGCAGGTAGTTGCAGTAGGTCCCATGTCCCTGACTCTGTCCTTTACCTAATGAGCATAGAGGCCTGGCCTTTGTAGCACAGTGGTGTAGGGACCTCCTGTGGTTTCCCCTGGAGATGGCCATGGACCTGTTTTGCAGGGCCTGAGTTTGCTCTCTGTGGCCACGTGCAGAATGAGCCCACCTCCAGCTTCAGGCCATGTGACAGTGGCCCTGGCAGGGCAGCCCTGTCTCACAGTGGGTGCACATCTGCTGGTAAAGCCCCCCTGGCTCCCCTGCAGTCGGGAAGAAGCCTAGCTGCAGCGAAGCAAATGACCCAGCTTAGCCTTGGAGGGCAAAACAATCCCTTCCCCACCCCAAAGTTGAGCCATATAGGCACAGACTCTCCATCCGTCACACTTGTGTACAACAACCTCCCTAGACCCACTGCGACAGCTGACTCTGTAGCATCACCATAGAGTTGTGTGTGGGTCCTGTGCTTTGGCCTTGTATACGCCTTAGGGAATGTGCTGTGCTGCAACCGTGCCAGGCACCTGCAGTGACATTGCTTTGCGCTCAGATTACTCGTAGGGCTGGTAGCGGGAGGCTGCACCCGATATTGAGCCTAGAGAATGCTGCAGTCTGCACACTAGAAGCTTTTTAGAAGTTTTAAAAATTACTTTTATTTCCTTTTTTTAATTGTTATGGAAACAAGCCTTTTGGATCTCCCTTGTCTTAGCCCCTGATGTATAGATCATTTCCCTGTACACCAGCTATCAGACTATGAATTAATTAATAAAGAAACCAACACAGACTGTGTCTCGTATCTGCTTTTCCACGGGTGCGGGGAAGACTGAGGCTCCGGGGTGCATGGCTAGGTGGGGTTCCTCTCTGCCTGTACCACATTGCCAGGAGGGCTGGGGCAGTCGTGGGGGCTGGGCAGCTGTTTGTGCTCTGCCGTTCTATGGGGGAGGCCAAAGGGTGCAGAAACGAGTGCGCCCCTGAGCAGGTCTCGGGACTGGTCCGGCAGCAGCC
>NW_010543908.1:23058-27645 GCF_000687285.1 Phaethon lepturus | reverse complement strand
GACGTGTCAGCCGCACCACTCAGCTTGGTGTAGTAGTCTGCAAACTTGCTGAGGGTGCCCTTGATCCCACTGTCTGTGTCATTGATGAAGATATTAAAGAGTACTGGTCCCAGTATGGACCCCTGAGGGACACCACTTGTCTCCAATATCCATCTGGACATTGAGCCGTTGACCACTACCCTCTAGATGCAACCATCTAACCAATTCCTCATCCACCCAAAAGTCCACCCACCAAATGCATTTTGTGTATTCATTCTCCCACTGTCCCTGCAAGGCAGAACAATGCTAATTAAAAGCAGTTTTAATCCTATGGATCTTGCTTGCCAACATTTGAAATGTTTCTGCACAGCATGGCATTGATACATGTGACATACATGTATGTTATTTTGATTTACTCAAGAAAAATAGCCCTTCTTTTTTCAGATTGCCATACTATTAACCTGTTTCCTGCATCAGAGAACTCACAGTTCCTTTACTTTTAGAACCTGATTTTAGTATATGCTTGTGGGGTTTTTTTCTTTGGCAGGTCTTTGTAAATGCAGCGATGAAGACATGGGCACCTTAGTATGTTCATATTAAGACCACACCGCACTTTAGTGGTAGTGGTCAACAGCTTAACGTCCAGATGGAGATCAGTGGCCAGCGGTGTCCCTCAGGGATTGGGGACAGACAGCGGGATCGAGTGCCCCCTCAGCAAGTTTGCAGACAACACCAGGCTGAGTGGTGTGGTTGACACACCTGAGGGACGCGATGCCATCCAGAGGGATCTACACAAGCTCGAGGAATGGGGCTGTGTGAACCTCATGAGGCTCAACAAGGCCAAGTGCAGGGTCCTGCACCTGGGTCTTCAAAAAGGGTTTAGAAACACTCATTGGAGACCCTCTATCTCATGACGTCCTAAATCAGGTGGTTGCAAAATGAGGCAGGTAATTACTGACTTTGAAGACATTGTAAGTTGAGGATTTTACCTGTGACATTTATGTCCTAGTAGTCAGTAATTTTGATCTAAATGTGACACATTAATCCTGTAATTGTTTCCCAAGGAGATCTTTTAAGTGTTGTAGGTGAAAAACAACTGCAGTAAGACACTGTCACCTTAGTGAGCACCAATAAGTAAGCAGACTCCAGAGAATTGCATTCCTTGAGAAATGTGAATGCCCTTATAGACATTATGAGTCATGATTTGTGTTTTATTGCTGTGAATAAAGAAATACATGCCTCTTGCTCAGCTCAATTCTGCAAAGATGTCTTTCCACAGAACTACACATGAGACATGGGATGGATTAGTGGTTTTGTGTTGTTGTGTGCATGAAACACTACATACCATCCTAATCTTCTTTGGAAGAGAAGACTGGCTCATTCACCCCTCCTTTGGGTAACTAAGAAACGACATCAGGAAGTTTTAAAGTCAATCTCTGCAGTGGCTTGTTATGGCAGATTAGAAACAGTCCCCTTTTAGAGACTCATAGCAGATGTTTTTATAGAGCTGGAGAGCAAAATGGAGCGCAAAACATCACTCTGAAAGGCTGAAGCTAGAAATGTGGGTGAAAAGCAATAGAGGCATCTTTCTTCCACTCTGGGTCTGCACTCTTCCCTAATCCAGTCCAGAAAGATACTTCTGCAGTTTATTCATTTGCAAGAAGTAGTAGTTCCTAATGTGGAAAAAAGCTGCCAGTTTGAAGGCATTTAGATTCCTGATGCATCCAGATGAGCTGCTAATGCAACGAATCACCTGCAGTATACAGTGCTGGGCTCAGCATCGCTTTGCATCCAGCCTTATCAGCCTGCTGAAGTTTGGTCCCTCATGCAAACCCATGGGGTACAGGTATCATCTTACATGGGCAACACTCCCTCCTGTGAAGTGGGTCATGTCTAAATAAATCCAAATGCACCATCTGGCATTTGAGTTAGCAGCAGGTATTGGCTTCCTCTAAAGCGTAAGAATTCAGTTTAAAAACAGCAAGCACTTTCCTTGTTTTGGGGTAAAACTGAGGGGAGTCCACAGATTTGTTAAGGACTTAATGCCCAAATTAGGTTTGCCAAATGAAAGCAAAAGAGAACAATGCATAGAGTAGGATTAATTTATCATGTGCAGTATATACATTAGGACTCTAGAACGATATTTTCACAGAGTATTTTTCTTAGATGTATGTGAAATACAGACAGCTTGCTGTTTCTCGCTGTTTTCCACCTGAACTCAGGCTTTCCTATTCATCTTCCTAGTTTTTGGTTCAGTCTGGCTTTCCTCCCTGGCAGCAGAATTATGGTTTACTCTTTCTCATCTCAAATATCTATTCTTGACCTTATTTGTTTCTCCAACCCCTTCCCCATCTTATTTCACCTCACTAAAAGTGATTCCGCATTCTAGATCTTATTCATTATTTTCAATCTCATTTGCAACTCCTGGCTCATGGAGGTTTTGTCCACAAGCTTACAAGTGCTATGCCTTCTTCCAAGTCACATCTCAGAACCAGCGCTCCTTCATTTTCCTCAGCCTGGTCTAGAGAGGTAGACTAAATTTCTTAATGGTTGGGACGTACCCATGTACAGGGCAAGAAGAAAGAGGGAAACATCCACATTGAGAATGCGAACCCTGCTCCCAGAACCAGGCACCATGCTGTTGTTTGCAGCCACAACCTCCTGAAGTGCTAGCTAGCATCCTGCGGTGAGTCTGAACGAGACACCTGAACACCCCGGGGTCCTGGCCTGGTGTGACTGGTGAAGGTCAGAGAGGGAGATCATGGTAAGGAACTGCAGGATGGTCAGGTAAGAATTTTAACCCCTGGGACCATTTTCATCTGACTGTCATACTCCATGACTTGCTTAGCTTGGAAGATGTAGGAAATCCACAGTGAGAGGCTGATGGCCTGGAGAGGAGGATCAGTAAGTATTTTAATTTTTTTTCTGCTGATACAACTGCGAGTGGTATCAATAAATGAGGGATCCTTTCTAAAGGCTGCTAAACTACCTGCTTTAAAAACCTCTGAAATACTCAGATGAATAACTGACACTTGGGGAAAAGGAGGGAGAGTAATCTTATTTTTCTTTGTAAAGCAGAGTAAATGTAGAACATCAATCTGGTTTTTTTAGTCACTGATTAGGTTGTCACTGACATTTTGAAGCCCCTACATAACACTGTTGATTATAAGAACTATTAATTAAATCTGGATTTTTTTCTAAAAGTCATCAGTGCTTTTTTTAAAATGCATTCAAGAGCTTATCACTCCATAGATGTTTTATTTCTGCAGAGTGAGAGCATATGTGGACACAAGCAGAAATATCCTGAGTTCCCTGGAGAAGAGGTGGCCATATTCATTTATCACCTGCAACCCAGGAGAGAAGCCTGCCTTCTGCACAGTTTGAAGCAAGGGTAGAACCGGTCCCTGAGTGACTCGCAAATGTAACTGTAACACGCCGCTGCAGTGCAGAGTCTATGGTCCTGCAGCCTGAATAACCAACATGAAGCGGGATTGGGAATGAGAGACCTGGCAGAGAAGGAAGAGGGCAGGTGTTGCCCTTCTTTAGAGGTAAAAATGGGAGTCCAGTCTCCCCCGCCCAGCCCCCAACCCCTTTGCTGCTTTTCTTCTCAAGGGGTTTTAAATGTGGAACATGTTTTTTATGTAGTTGTTAATGCTGACAAATTAGCAGAAGTGCTTGAAGAAGCATTCTGTCCTGTTAGGTATTAGCTTAATTTGACCAGATTTTAAACCAAAATTCCTTAGGTTTTCCTCTTGAATAAAGGTGACTCAGATGTAATCTTTACCCTCGGGCTGCAGATTACAATTCAGGCTGCCAGCATGCATGGAACATAAGAACTGATTATCCCTTCTGCCTGGACAATTAAGACTAATGCGCAAGGCAAGATCTGAAGTGCCATCCTAAAGCAAGGCTAGGAGCTGTAATAGTTCCTTCCCCTTGAGTTATTAACCCACAAGGTAGATGCCCAGCTAATTCTTTAGTCAAGTATGGTCATCTCAGACAGAGATGTCTGATTAGCTATATATTTCTTCTGCTATAATAGTAAAAGACTCTTCCAAATTACACAAAATGCATGTATCTGAGAGGAAGAGTTAAGATGTAAGCACGCAAAACAAAAAGGAAGTGTTATGGCTCATCTTGGAAATAGGTACATGGATAAAATTGTGACCAAGGGGCTGAACGAATGAGTTCAGCTTCCATGGCTCTTACAACTGATTTTTCTAATGAATTTCAAAATAATTCTCCTTGACCTGTGGTGCACAGATCTCAGGGGACTGCCATCAAACTCAGTGCTGCCTCCAGATCCTCTCTGTCTCCTTTTGCTTCCTTTACGGCTGTCTTAGAAATTAGTTTGGAAGTTATCTGAGCAGGAACCCTGGACTCAGAGATATCTAGCATGCTTTCTGAGCCCCTTGAAACTCAAGTAAAATACCCAACATCCTAGACTTGCCTTGAACCACCTATTAACAAGACATGACCCTGCTTAAGGTAATATAAGATGAATAGAGATGAACTGAGCATAATGGATGAAATCTTGCTCTCAGTTTCATTTGTGTAACCTCATTTGCTTCATTGAAAAAGCATAAATGTACCTTAGGGTCAAACTTG
>NW_010543908.1:19518-23027 GCF_000687285.1 Phaethon lepturus | reverse complement strand
CAGGAATGCTAAAGGCCATTGGGCCTTCACCTCTAATGAAGTCCTGGAGAGAAGGGTGATGGATGGGTATTCACTTGGTAGCTTGCTGTGCTGATAGCAGGCTACAATCATTTTTTTAAGCTAGTCTACACCTCCTCCTTCAAAAGGCATGACATGATAGGTGTGCTAGACATACTCTGATGCCTTACACACTAAGCCCTTGAAGGAATTTAGATAAGGGAACATCTTTGTTTTCAGTTCTTGATTTGACTTGAGCTTGACCTCAGCATAAAGACCTTACCTGATTTTTCATGGATGCTTCCTTCCAGCTTTCAAGGAGGCATCCATGAAAAATCAGGTAGCTGACATTAATGTTCCCTGTTCTGGATGCCCTGTTGGGCTTTTGTGACATGTCACAAAAATGTGGCAGACACCACTACATGCAGTCTTGTCTGTTACATGTGTAGAAGTGATTACATACTAGCTTGCCATTACATCTCAGCCTTCAGGTCACTTCTTCATTTTAAAAGCAGTTCTGGGTGAAGAACTTGGTGTCTACTAATAGCCACATTTATTAATAGTCACATTCTTGCAGTTTGAAATCCTCTTTCTCCTGGGACAAAGGTAGTGCAAGTCAAAAGTCCACAATTGCTCTGTCAATTATTTTTTTCCCTGGAGCTAGATGGACTCCCTTCAGAAATCAGAGAACAGTTTATTTCCATGCCCTTTGGATTCTTGGTCTGTTTACTGAAATAACAAGGAGAGCACCTATTGGGTTTTATAATGTAACTATATTATCTCTCATTTACAATATCTCTGCCACAGTTCATCATCTGCTATTTGTAGTGCATCACAGCAAAAAGGTAGAAATTAGGAAATTATATAAGAAAACTGGAGAAAAGGAACATGATCAAAGATCCCAATCTACCACCACTGAAAGTCAGCAAGCTTTTTCCATTGATACAGAATCATGGAATGGTTTGGGTTGGAAAGGACCTTTGAAGATCATGTAGTCCAACCCCTCTGACACGGGCAGGGACACCTTCCACTAGATCAGGTTGCTCAAAGGCCCATCCAGCCTGGCCTTGAACACTTACAGGGAGGGGGCATCTACCACCTCTCTGGGCAACCTGTTCCAGTGTCTCACCACCCTCATCGTAAAAAAATTATTCCTTATGTCCAACCTAAATCTACCTTCTTTCAGTTTAAAACCGTTGTTTCTTGTCCTGTCACTACAAGCCTTAGTAAAAAGTGAGCCCACGCCTCAAGCCTGTCAAGGTCCCTCTGGATGGCATCCCTTCCCTCAAGTGTATCAACGTCACCACTCAGCTTGGTGTCATCTGCAAACTTGCTGAGGGTGCGCTCAATACCACTGTCTGTGTCATTGATGAAGACATTGAATAGTATTGGGCCCAGTACAGACCCTTGAGGAACACCAGTCATTACTGGTTCCACTTGGACATTCAGCCATTGACTGTAACTCTTTGACGCACAATCCAGCCAATTCCTTATCCATCTAACAGTCCATCCATCAAACTCATGTATCTCCAATTTACAGGTAAGAATGTTGTGGGGGACCATATCAAAGCCCAGGTAGGTAATATCCACAGCTCTTCCCTTGATGACTTCTCCATTGATGCAGTCAGTCCATTGTAGAATGCCACTAGATTAGTCAGATGTGATTTGCCCTTCATAAAAACATGTTGGTCTCTAATTACGTCCCTGTCTTCCATATGTTTCGACATATATTCCAGGAGGATCTGGTCCATGATCTTAGCACACATGGAGGTGAGGCTGACTGGTTGGTAGTTCCCATGGTCCTCCTTTTTATTCTTTTTAAAAATTGTTGTGATGTTTCCCTTTTTCCAGTCACTAGGGATTTTGCCTGACTGCCAGAACTTTTCAAATATCATGGAGAGCATCTTGGCAACTGCATCAGCCAATTCCCTCAGAACTCTGGGATGCATCTCATTGGGTCCCATGGACTTACATATGTTCAGGTACCACAGGTGGTCTCGAACCTGATCTTCATACAGCCACGAGTTCTGAATCAGCTTCTGAGGCAATTAACTACTCTTTAAATTTGGTATTTATTCCCAACTCAGATAGATACACTTCTGAATGAATAATAAAATGTTTTTATAGTTTTCAGGTAGCAGGAGCATTGAACTAAACCTGTAACTTTTTCTTACTCAGAAAATACTAATTTTATGAGTTTGTTTTACTATTTTCTGAGTATATTTAAATCAGATATTCCAGCAAGATCTATGACCTGTTGGAAACTGTGCAGGTAGCTCCTTTTCATATCTGGTAACTGCATTATACTGTCTCAAAAGGTTAAATGAGAGAAATGAAGATAACAAAATACATGCCAGTGACAGTATAAAATATTTTATTCAGGATTTTTTCACTGTCTTATTCCTGTAGTTTTAAAAAATTATCTTCAGCTGAATGCTGGTCAAAATCAAGCATGTCAAATGAAGCAATACCAAAGAAATTTTAACATGCGTTAGCTTGACCAATTGGGAATAAAGCCAGGTGCTTACTATAAAAATGTGTCCATCAAAATACATTATGACTTTAAAAAACAATCAAGAGGCTTATTAGTCTCATCGTTTAGCAGGAGGGAGAAATATAAAGAGGGAATTAAAAACAGATTAGGTCACTTGAGAGAGGGCAGAAAATGGGACCTGTTGTGTCTATTTTCTGCCCTTTCACTGAAAGGTTATGGCTGTAATGTAAGCAAACAAAAGCAAAAAAAAAAAGTAACTACTGAGCATAATTTTTCCATGTTAAAACCCAGCTTCATTGGAGGAACACCTAATAATCAAAATACAGCTTTCAGAGTCTATGCCCAGGGATGAATGGGCTAGACAGGAAAGCTATGGTGACCTTTCGTCTGTTAGTGTGAGATGTTCCCTATGGTGTACCCTAGGTGCACTGATTTCACCTTGAGCATCTCAGGCAATGGGCTTTCACCATACTCTGAGCACTTTAAGAGAATGTATTGTTGTTTTATAATTCTTGTGTGGTAAAAATGGATATTTTTTCCTCTATATCATTTAAATCTTTCTTCCACAGTGTGTTTTTAAGTACTTTCCAAACAGCTCTTCTTTCCTTGGTATTTTTATCCCTTCTAGATGAGACTGTCAAAAACTCTCAAACTTGGCTTACTGCTGTTCTTACCAGAGTCAATAGCGAAAGCACTCAGTGTTACAGCTTTTTGTCTGTTGAAGTCAGTGGATGTGACTACTTGCCTGACAGGTGCTATGGAAAATCTTCACTGTCCTTTTTGGGTTCAACTTTGTGTGGAAATATACAATTGCTCGCACTTCTGGCAACTGCAGCAGCAAAGAAGAAGCTCTCACGGGGATGCAGAAAATTTGCTGTGACCTTAGTTTGGAATTTAAAACAGAATGATGCAAGCTTGGCCGAAAAAAATACACCACCCTGCATCTGCATTCCTTCCATACAGTTTCACAAGCAGCAAATGCAACCTTTCCCACTGTGAGAGCAAGGCAAATATAAAA
>NW_010543908.1:0-19487 GCF_000687285.1 Phaethon lepturus | reverse complement strand
GAATGCCAGTATTGATTTTCAGTCAGCACAACCTATCCCAACACCATGCATAATCTAACCATTTTAAAGGTATTGAGCTCTAATTAGTTTCACTTCTGTGTAATAGTTAGATTACCTCTATACATTCTGAACTCAGCCCTCTCTGAACTCTGCCTGAAAGTTAAGCTATTAAGAATTAAGCTATTACCACAAAAATAATGATTTAGACTTCCACGGAAACCCCTCTCTGAGACAGGGACAGCTTACTTTCAAGTGCCTTTCCACACTGGCTTCAAAAGCTTTGTTTTCCACATTAAAAAGGAATTGTGTCAATTCTCAACAAATGGGGAGAATGTAGCAAACTAATACAAAATATGTAATCCAAGGGCTTGTCCCATGGACACAAAGCACAGATTTAACCTTATTCCCAGTGAACTGCTTGGTTCAATCAATCGTTTACTGATACGAATAATACTCTCCTCCTTATTCTGTGTGCAAGCTCAGAGCCTTCTCTTTAGAAAATCATACTAATTGAACGGATCTTTGATAAAAAATGATGAAAATTCCTTGTTTCTTGTAGTTTGCATATTATTTAAGTTATTGCCAAATTAAAGAATATAGAATTTTATTGCTATGATGTGCTGGTTTTGGCTGGGATAGAGTTAATTTTCTTCATAGTAGCCAGTATGGGGCTGTGGTTTGGATTTGTGCTGAAAACTGTTGATAACACGGGGATGTTTTCGTTACCGCTGAGCAGTGCTCACACAGAGTCAAGGCCTTTGCTGCTTCTCACATCACCCCACCAGCGAGGAGGCTGGGGGTGCACGGGGAGCTGGGAGGGGACACAGCTGGGACAGCTGACCCCCACTGACCAAAGGGATATTCCATACCATATGACGTCATGCTCAGCATATAAAGCTGGGGGAAGAAGAAGGAAGGGGAGATGTTCAGAGTGATGATGTTTGTCTTCCCAAGTAACGGATACGCGTGATGGAGCCCTGCTTTCCTGGAGGTGGCTGAACACTGAGTTTTCTCACTTGTACTCTTCAGATCCTCTCCCCTGTCCCACCGTTGGGGACTGAGTGAGCGGCTGGGTGGACCTTAGTTGCCAGCTGGGGTTAAACCACAACACATGATCGTTACAGTGGATTGCTACCTTAGATTATCTCCTAAAATGACCAGTTTATGATCATTCAAAGAGGAACACATTTTTTTTTTTATTACTTCTAATAATCAAAGAGATATTGGCCAGAGACCAAGAATCTCTTTTTATACTATGTTTTCAGAAGGGAATGAGAAATCCATTATAGTTGTCTGGACCAATAAATGATGCACAGTAGCTAGAAATCTGCATCAGTTCCTCAGAGGAGACCCAGAGGATTCAAGGACTATGTTCTTCCGGGAACTTGGTGGTACTTTGTTCCAGTGTTAACTTGATGACCCTCTTAAGCACTTCCACCTTCCATTAGCAATTTGATATTCAAGTATTACTTTTGGAGCACAGGTGATCTGAAGCCTCTTTTGGAAGAAAAGGATGGAGATATAAATGTCAGGGTCCTGACTGCACTAAGAGGCTGGGCAGCCTCTTCCCTCGCCACCCCAGGGATTTACTGGCCTGTGTGTTGAAGGCCAGCCCTGGTGTGCTGTAGCTGTGTATCCTGGGACCAGGCTGCTGTGAAAAAGAGCTGTGAGAAGCCTTGTCAAGGGCCATCCCTTCCTTGGCTTGGGAGCTGTGTTAAAGTTCAGACAACTCACCCTTGGTCGTTGCCCGAGCTATATGGTAGCTACGTCTGTGCCTGGTCTTGTACCTTGCCGATTCTGACCCTGCCTTGCCAACTTGGCTTCCCAGCTTGACCTCAAACCTGCTCTGCCACTACAGTGACTACACTACAGACCTCTCTGCCAGTCTGCACTCTCAGCTGACTTGGGTTAATGTCACTGAACTTGCTCTGCTCTTCGTGTTTGAGTCCTGTGGGACTGCACCCTTGCTGGCAAGGTCCCTGCTCCTGCCTGCCTTCCTGTCACTCTTGGCTGCCAGCTTCCCTCCCCAAGTGGAGCAAGCCACTGCTGCTCTCTGACAGTGAGGGCTGTCATACAGCGATTTTACCCTTGCACCATCATTCTGAGTAGCAATACTGCACTAAGGGACCCTTCAATAAATGAAGATGACCCAGGCAGCTAAACAGGATCGTGTGGTGCAAGAAGGAACCGAACAAGACCCTGTTCATGATGGCAGTCTTCACAGGGACCCCACTCCAGTCCCTACAGCTATTGTGAGTAGCATGGGGCAGAAGTCTGGCAATGAAATTTGTAGCAGCTGAAGCCTTGGCTTTGCTGGAAAGAAACCCGTATTTTAAACATCCATGCTAGGAAGTTGTGTCAAAGCCAACATTATTATATCCAGTTGTGTCTGGAGAAGGAGATAAAGACATATGTGCACATAAGAAGCAGGAGCCATGAGCTGAGAAAGAAATCCCGTAATGAGTTCAAACTAGATTAAATTCAGGAATGCAAACTAATGCTTTGGAGAAAAATAATCCTACCTATACTTGCACAATGGTAGGTTTTTAATTACCTATTACCACTGGGGAAAGACATCCTGCAGTCTCTGCATTTAGCTCTTTGAAAACATCAGTGGAAAGCAAAAGGCAAATCGAATGACAGAAATTATTAAGGAAGGAAGAACTAGCAAAACAGGAAGCATCATTATGCTCCAGCATAAATCCATGAATAGTGTGTGTGGTTTTGGTTCCTGGATCTCTAAGAAAATAGAGTATAACTAAAAAAAAGAAAAAAGAAAAAGGATAATTTTTTTCTTGCATTAGCCTTGGTATGGTAGCAAACATATGTTTTTTTGCAATGGCCCAGATATGCTTTTCAGCAGTTTTAATCCCTTTGAAGCTGGCTGTTATAAGCAGTGAGTGGCACTTTGTGTTGAGTTTCCAGCACTTGGGCTCTTTCTCTCTAGGCCATTAGATAGTAATTCTTACAGTATTCCTGAGGCAATTCTTACTAGACTGAGTTATGATTAGTACTAATTTTGGAAAAAGTAAGTCAAGCATATAGCTGGCAAATGGTTTCAACCATCTGTGATGTGTCAGCCACATAAATAAACTTCCCATTTTTCTTTTCTTTTACTAGCAAAACACCATCAGGACACAAACTCATCCTATTTCATGGCAAAATTTCCAATCCCTGCTAGATAGTTGAAATTTCTCAGAAACCCTCCTGAAGCAAGTAGGAAATCAGCCTGAAAAACCCAGAATTATGGAGTTGCAGCATCTGCAAAGCTTCTGTATCAGTACAGTCTAATATTTGAAATGTGAAGCGGCAGGGCTAGCTGTGTACCCACCTGCAAGCCACTGGCTCGCTTACTCCCACTTATTTAAAAACTCAGCAGAAATACAGCACCTACCTTGCCAGAGATGTATCTTAGAAGATACAGTATGACACATCTGGAAAGCAGGATTAGCAGATGAAGCCAAAACTGGGATGGGGATTTCCTCTCAGACGTCCCTCAAATACTCCTGATCTGACAGCATTTGGGCTCTCCACATGCTCAATGTTACCTATACATGCTTTTATGCCTTGTATGGGCCACTCTCATGTGGAAGAGAAAAGAGGGCTGCTGGAGTTACCGGGGATGTGGAACACAACTGAAATGACAATCCTTTCTCTTGTATGGAATTTTTGATTTTATTGCAAGACAAACGTACTCAAGCTAATGTACTCATGCACTTTACCAATATTTTAAGTAAATACAGACTAATAATAGTTGCTCCTTTTTTTGCTAGATGTTTTACACCCACCCAGATCAGAAGCCACAGTCTGATCTCACAAATTTATTACAGGGTAAGTTCTTTCTTTTAAAATTTAAGTTAATCCTGATTTATAGAAGAACGAGAGAGACAAGAACCAAGCCCCATGTTTCCAGCTGGAGGCCTTTTTATTAAAGTTGTCATTCTAGCTTTCTCATTCCCTGTCTGTAAATTTGCCTGCAGCAGTCGCAATATTAGTCTTTATAAGTGTTTGCACATCACTGAGGAAGCTTCTAATAGTGAGCTACCAAGAAAAAAAAACCTTGTTCCCTTTCCCGATGTGCAACCCCTAACCCTTCCATTAAGAAGGTCAGATTTTTCATCAGCTGCCATGCTCCATTGCCCAGCAACTCTCCAAAGAAATCTAGCAGCCAAAAATGGGTATTTCTGACAGTCAATAATCAAGGAGATTTAAAAATGTGCTAGGGAAAATACTTTGTGAAGACATTACTCCGGTATGTATGATAGCAGTGCAGGTCACAAGATGTTATGCATCACCCTGGGAAGTGTCTGCCTACCTGACCCCAGTGTTACAATAAGCTTGTAGCAGTAATCAAAACCAGAATAATTACTGTGCTTGCAACAGAGATACCTGTGAAATGGAAAGTAAACAAGACCTTTGTTTTTGGCTTTGCCAAGTCAATTTTGCATGGCGCATTAATATATTCCGTACTTTGCTGGTACACTTAGTGTATAGTACAGAGCACACCCCCTTCCTTTGGGAATGTCATCACTTAGCAAGATGCTAAAAATGGCTTGAGGGAGGATCTAGCACCACTACTGCACTATTTTTTCCTCTGTGTGTATGCATCTGTAACACTTTTGGCAACTGCCTGGAAAACCTACTGTACAATTTTTCCCCCAATTATCTTTTTCCCCCTCTCATTTTTTTAAAACCAGGGGTTTCAGACAAAATTATCTCCATGTAGGGCAATAGCCTGTGTGGGTTCAGGTGAGATAGTACTGAGAAAGCAGATTTTTTTCTGCTTACTGCTACTGGTACTGAAGGTGTCAAATTCTACTCCCTCTCCTACTCTTTTAGCTCAGTAAGTGGTTCCAGCCATTTTCAGATGTTGAGGGGGTCTCTGAATTTGGCTTTGTGAATTACAGCAGTGCCAATCTGGAAGCACACAAATAAATAGCAAAGGCTGCGGGGCAGAGCCCTCAAAAAGACTGACATCTGCTGAACTGCCTATATTCAGATGTCAGAAATAGGTATTACTGGATATATGAAAAAATTCCCCTCTGAACAAAGGGTTTAAATGGGAATTCAGTCCTCATTCTGAGAGATACTGTCACACCATGGAAATGAGATACAGATTTAGGCCCAAAATACTTATGCCACAGTTTTAGAAAAATCAAAGTGGAAGCAATCTAATTGAAAACTCTTTTTATAAGCGTAAAAATATACCCCAAAATTTGAGTGAAAACCATTGCTGGTCTAAGATATATGGAGTTTTTCTGAAAATTGAGGTTTTTTGAAAATAGAGTTTAACTAGGAAAGATCTGAACTGAGAAAAGAACAGAAAAAACATCTAAAAATAGCCAGCCACTCTTACCAGTTGCCAAACATGCCTTGGAACTGTAATGTAATACAGCCTGGCCTAGAACAGAGCCCTTCCTGCAAATCACAGTCCCCAGGTGCCAAGGTATTAATGAGATACATTAGACATCATACAAAAATAAAAAATCAGACGATACCATGGACACACTGAGCAGATGCAGAATTAATGACACTTGGAGGACTCCATCTGACTCCATACTGTCTCTACACAGCAGAGAACAACACTCTGAAACCCGTACCAGGTGAACTACGTATTCACCACCAGTGTGAATCAGTAAGGCAGGAAAAACTTGGGAGTTCAGCAACCGGAGAGGCTTAAATGGGTTCTTGAAGAGATCTAGAAGTCATTAAAGAGGTGGGGGCAGGAGAAAATGTTAGAGGCCCCTTTCCCTATGGCACTGTGATCCTGGGTGTTGCAGGGAATTTGAAATAGCAAGTGGGAATTTGCTCATAGGCATTTTCTCTGAAGGTAGATTTGTTCAGCATCAAGGAGGTAGGTTTCTTATTCTCTCAATAGCGATGTGTGTTTTAGTTACTACTTATAACTACAGTAATTATAATTCTGCACCTGGGAGGGTATTCTGCACCTGGGATGGTGTAATCTTGGATGCACGTGTAGATTGGGAGACAAGAGGCTGGAGTGCTCCCTGCAGAAAGGGATCTGTGGGTTTTGGTTGATGGTAAGCTCAATGTGAGTCAACAATGTGCCCTGGTGGCCAAGAGGGCCAACCATATCCTGGGGTGCACTAGGCACAGTATAGCTGACTGGTAAAAAGAAGTGATTGTCCCATTATACCCAGCATTGGTGTGGCCTCACCTTGAGTACTGTGTGCAGTTTTGGGCTCTACAATATAGGAAGGATATAAAAGTATTAGAATGTGTCCAAAGGAGAGCAACAGAGATGGTGAAAGGACTAGAGGGCATGAGGAGCAGCTGAGGGTACAAGGTTTGTTCAGTTTAGAGAAGAGGAGACTGAAGGGTGACTTCATTGCTGTTTACAACTTCCTCATGAGGGGGAGCAGATAGGGAGGTGCTGATCTCTCTGGTGCCTGGTGATAGGATGCACGGGAATGGCTCAAAGCTGCATCAGAGGAAGTTCACATTGGATATTAGGGAAAAGTTCTTCACTGAGAGGGTGGTCAAGCACTGGAGAAGTGCCCCAGGGAAGTGCTCATGGCCCCAAGCTTGGTGTTCAAGAAGCATTTGGACAACACTCTTAGATACATGGTTTAACTTCTAGGTTGCCCTGTGTGGAGTCAGGAGTTGGACTCGATGATCCCAGTGGATCTCTTCTAACTCAGTATATTCTGTGATTTGATTCTATGATTCAATTGTTGTATTTCAGCACAGCTGGGGGAAGGAGCTGAGATCAGGGGCCCACAGTGGTACCCACAAAGTAAGGGACGAGTCTGTAGTCTGAAATGTTACAGGGTGGCAGTCTCTGAGCAGAGATAGAGGTGAAGATCTCAGTTCAGGTGTGTACAATGAGGTGTCTACAGCATGAGTGTCTGTGTGTGACTTTGGTGGTAAGGGTGCCATTATAACCAACGGTGTGCTACTGGAGGATTCAGTTGCCTAAAAATAGGCTCCTGGTACTGTCTGAGATGTCTCCTTACCTCTGTAACATCCGTGCAGGACTGTGTGTATGACACAGGACCCACAGGAGATACTTACTCTTCTGGAACAGCAACTGGACACTAAGCAAGATAAGATACTTCTAATGCAGACACTAGACCCAGTGTCTGTGAATCCTCACCATGTCTCCTGGGGAACCTGCCTTTGCAGTGGATGAGTGTAGTGGGTTATTGAACTGACGTCAGTGTCTGCATTCCCAACTGCATTGACTAGGGATGTAGTTCAATTGCCTAGACAAGGATACCTACACCACCATTTGGTCACCCTCAAGTATTTATCTAGTGCCAGTTGAGGAGGCTAGGGTGCCTTGCCTGGACAAGCATATTTATCTGCCATTTCAGAAGGGCACATGTCTTGCAGAGGTCCTGTGCCACGTCTTCCAGCCTTGTACACACCTTGGATTTCCCAGGGCATCTAAAATGGTAATAGACACCCATGTGTGTAAATGGAGTCCCTAGCCCAAGGGGGTTAGGCCCACCTGGCCTCTAGCAGGATCTTTGTTCTGCAGCAGGACACAAACTGCCTGTGAGCGCTATATAATAGCTGCCCTTGGGAGTCTCAAATAGCACAGGACACCGATGATTTAGGAAGCCGACCTGACCCTTCGACCTCCTTTATGATAATGGTGCCATAGACAGCTGCCTCATCATAGACACCTACACTGTACGCACATAAATTTAGGTGTCTGAATCACGTCTTATAAATAGATTCTAAGCCAGCACTAATGCTGCCTTCCTTAGAGCACTTCACTGCTCCACCTCAGTTTGGGTATCTGTACAGCACCAATGTTACGTAAACCATACAGAGCTCCAGCTTATCTCGTATTCCAGCAGTCTGTGTGGGATCTGTACATAGGTGCACGGTGAGTAAAAGAGAGAGTTTCAAAAAGAATCCAATAATCTGTCTGTGAGTGCATGACTGGAAAGCTAGCTGCAATCAAAGAAATTCAGGAAATATTTCTTTAGGTTAGAAAAACAGGAGCCTTTTCCTGGTATTGTCCCCCTGAGTTCATGAAACAAATTAATAGGAAGAGCTGTATGTAACTAACTTGCAGTGCAATAATGTATTGAGATATGAGCTGTTGCATAAGTTTCTTCTAACTTTTGGAAAGTGTTTTGGAGGTAGTTGTTATTATTCAGGTGTGACAGAAGGATTTACCCAGCCTGCCCTGCTATGCTTCCTTCGCTAGAGGTCTGTTGGGGAGTCGCATGATGAATCTCCCAGCTGCTCTCATTAATGGGCAACTTGTAGCTATGATGCTGTGTTTCAGCTTAAAGCTGTAGGTGGTGCTTCCAGGAAATTTTATTTCTGCTGCTGGAGGGACTCATCTCGCTTGTGGATGGGAAGGGCACTTGTTGAGGCACCAAGAACTTGCGTGTCACAGCTTGAGGGGAAAAGTCCCTGAATTGGCTTTGTGTGCCAAGGTTTTGGTAGCAGGAGTCTACAGGGGTGGCTTCTGGGAGAAGCTGCTAGAAGCTTCCTCTGTGACTGATAGAGCCAATGCCAGCCGGCTCCAAGACGGACCCACTGCTGGCCAAGGCCAAGCCTATCAGCAACGGTGGTAGTGCCTCTGGGAGAACAGAGTTAAGAAAGGCGGAAAAAACCAGCACAGAAATCACAGACGGAGAGGAGTGAGAATGTGTGAGAAAAAAAGCTCTGCAGACAACCTGGTCAGTGAAGAAGGAGGGGGAGGAGGTACTCCAGGCACCGGAGCAGAGATTCCCCGGCAGCCCTGGGGGAAGACCATGGTGAGGCCAGCTGTGCCCCTGCAGCCATGGAGCTCCACGCTGGAGCAGATCTCCACCTGCAGCCTGGGGAGGACCTCATGCCACAGAAGGTGGATGCCCAAAAGAGGCTGTGACCCCATGGGAAGCCCACACTGGAGCAGGCTCCTGGCAGGACCTGTGGCCCCGTGGAGAGAGGAGCCCAGGCTGGAGCAGGGTTGCTGGCAGGACTTGTGACCCCACGGGGGACCCAGGCTGGAGCAGTCTGTTCCTGAAGGATGACACCCGTGGGGGGACCCAGGCTGGAGCAGTTTGTGAAGAGCTGCAGCCCGTGGGAAGGACTCACACTGGAGAAGTTCATGGAGAACTGTCTCCCGTGGGAGGAACTCCATACTGGAGCAGGGGAAGAGTGTGAGGAGCCCTCCCCTGAGGAGGAACGAGTGGCAGAGACAGCGTGTGATGATCAACACAGGCAAGCTGATTTTGTCCCTGTTGCTGTTCAGTGTTGAAGACCTGCAAGTCTCTGTTACAATAGTTGAAAGGAATGTAAATTTATTGGAATTCTGTTCTTAAAGTGATTAGAAAATGCCAGGAAAAAATAATGTAAAAAAACATGTCCTGTAAAATTTCTGTCACCCTGCTATGGTTGGAGAAACATAAAAGACTTCCGGCTCAGTAAGCCTCAGAACTTTTGCACATTTTTTCATTAATTATTTCTACCCTTTTATCACTTTAAGACTCTGACTACTAGTGGAGCCCTTTCGATTATAAAAGCATATAGAAAGAAAATGTCTCTGAAAAACTTCCAGTTTACATAGGTGAAGATGACAAGTGTTGTATATTTTCTCTGTATTTTCTCTAAATAGATGATCTGTTACAAATATAGAATGACTCAGTAGATGGGGCTGGAATCATTTCCAGTTAAACTAGAAGCCCAGTCAGACTCCATATACTCAGCCAGCAATATGTTTGTGGGAAACTCTATTTTTAAAAGGATTTCACAACAGATATTTGGAACTACTTGCTGTGTTGTGCAGATGACTGTGTTACAGAATACTGCTGGACTTGTTTTGAACACAGATTTTGGAAGATTTTTATCAGTGCTTGGGCTCTGTGATTTGTGAACAACAAATGAGCTTATCTGAATAGTATGAAGAAACGATAACCTGCAGCTGTCTTGTTAATACTTACATAACAGCTCTTTCAGTTGCTGTGCTGATTTAGCATACAAAGTCAAATAATTCCTGTGAAAGTGCAATCCTGAAAGTTTCATGTTCAATTAATGTTTTAAAACCCCTTATGAAGTAATTAATATTGTAAAAAATATTTTCTAAGCAAACAGAGGTATCTGGGAGCTGATTTATCTAGGGCATACAACTTGCAAGGGTTTGGAATTGCAGCTTAGTACCAAAAATACTGAATGTGCTCAAAAAATTTAGCAGTTTCCCCCTTTTGAACAGGGAAAAAAGAAAAAAAGGACTTGTAAATTCTGTAGTATGTGTAACCTGCTGTATCTGTGCTGGGATCATTTAACTATTTCTCAAAACAGTTAAAATCCTTGTGATTTTCCCCTACCTCCTGTGTTTCTCAGATGTTTCTGTGATGCAGCCTTACAGGAGAAGAGCCATATTCTTCACACTGTAGCCTTCACACCTACAGTTATTCGCATCCTTTCTCAGCTTTCTTCACGGATTTTTTGTTGGCTTGTTTTTCTGAGCAGAACTTCTCGTTGTCATGCAAATATAAAAATGTCTAGGTTAATATGGTGGGTTACTTTCTGAGCTGAAGAGAAAAGCTGTATACATTTGCTGACATGACATGCTGGTAAATGAGCACCCTCAGTAAATTCAGAGTCTTTGGACAGCTGGGAGCGTGGCAGCAGTCCACCATGGACATCAATGGGGCAGGGATAAAAAGAGCAGTGAGAAGGTTCAGGCACTGCCACCTCCCTGAGGAGCAGTTTTGGGCTGCCTGTGCACAAATGCTGCCGCTTTTGCCTGACAGCACAGAGCTGGGGTAGAGCTGGGAGGTACAGGGGTTAGGCTGGGTCTCTTGGGCTGAGTAGGCCAAAAAAGTAAGGTGAAATGAGGACATGACTCCTGAAGGTTTTGTTATGCAGCTTGTGGCATCAGGACACCTGAAGTGTGAGAAGACAGGGTTACATTTCCTCTGTGCGATTTTTCTATAGAACTTCAAGAAACTCACCATAGGTTTTTAACTGGATTGTTAAAAAGAATCACGCAGCAAAGAAGCTAGAGGCAACTGGGTTTTTCCCTCTCTGTGTATTTTCATTTATGCTGAAGTAGAACAAATCGTGGAGATCAGCATTGACAACAATTCAGGACCTGTATTTCAGGCTCCAGAAATCTCAGCACAAACAAATTATTTGATTCAAGCCTTTCCCTCTCAAATGCACTCCTGATTTGTGAGACAGACAGACAGACAGGAGGGGCTGGGATTTATATATTACTGCTAATGGGCTCTTCTAAAATTTGAATTATTTTTAAGAGGATATTTATTAAGTTATTGTCAATAGAACTTGTTTACCCTACTGTTACAATAAGGCCTGTTTGTTGCTTCATGAAACTTTGCAAAGAAATGTAATTTTCTATATATTTCTATACTTTTTACTTTTTGGTAGGAATTAGCTTCCATCTTTTTCTTCCAAGTTCCATGAAGGCTGAACCACATCATTAGTATTGTGAGAGTTGCCAGATGGTGTTTTTGCAGGTACTATTCACAAGTCTCATTTAAATGACAGTGTACTCAGACCTCGAAGAAATAATTCTTTTAACTGGGCTGTAGCTATTTTTGAAAGCCATGTTAAGTTTATAAAGCCAGTGAGGCCACCGAAATTCTTTCGTTAACTCATTCAGCCCAAATTTTGGAAATGATCCTCTCATAATATATGTAAGGACCATCGTGACTAGAGCCAGGCTGAAGCAAGGGAACAAATGCTTTCCCAGAGTGGGGCCTGTTCTCCCTTAATCAAATCCCTTTTAGGGCTTGTTCTGACTGCATCCCATAACCCCGCAAATAAACACGCTCTCAGAGCATGTTACAATGTAAGTTATAACGTGACTAATTCTGAGACACTTGCAGTTAAATTTTGTATTTGCCTTTAAGTGGCTGTTTGCTAAAAGCATGTATATGCCAGAAATGGCCATGTAGAGGCCAGAAATCCTCCAAATAGCCATGCTCATATGTATACTGAGATAAACCCAGAATAGTTATTAAAACGTGTTTTTGTCAGTTATGTTTCTAAACCACATCTTTCAATTATTACTGAAGTAAGAACCATAACAAAACAATGGCATGCCATAAATAGGACTTTTGGATAAACTTTTGGTATCCAGGATTGCATGATTTAGCTTCTAATTTCCAATACCTGCTTTAGATTGATTAGCAGAGATAGTCAATACTAATTATTTTGAGGTTTAGCAGCTATATAGAACATAACTGTGAATCTTGATGATTTCATGGCTCTTAGCCTTCAATTTCTGAGCTGTTAGTAACCACAAGGCATTTAGTTGACACTTTGTGTTTCATTAAGTTTAAAGCATATGCAGATTTGAGACAATCTTCTGATTTTTCTCCTAGTTTCCTTCAATTGGATTATCATATAGTTTGTGTTACTTTGCCCACCAGTGGGTGAAATTTTTTGTGTTAGTGACCTGAATGAAACCCAGCCACAGAGAACTCTGTATGAAGTTGATATTGGGGAAAAATAGCTGCACACAAGAAAAAGAGCAGGAGCTTTTAAGTGCCTTACTAATAATTTTTACACCTCTTCCAAAGCTCAACACCCTTTACTTACAGGACTCAGCATCATTGTCTGCCTACTGCTTCTCTCCGCTTTAAAATTCTGAGTCAGATCCACCACATCACTTTGCGACGGCTGGCTGTCAGATACCCCGCAGCTCATCAGACCTGCTGGCAAAAATGACAATGGTAGGTACAAGGGCACAATGACCTTGGCATCAGCAATTGTTTTCACCAAAGACTGGAGGCACGGTAAAACAATAAGCTTTATGGCTTTTTGCCAGCTGGCAAATGTAAGCTTTTGTAGGACTTAATCCATATGGATGAATGTGGAACTAAACAAAGCAAAATTATACTCTTCCCGGGTCTTAGCTAGAGGAGGGCCAATATGTGATCAGTTTGATCAGTGCAAAACAGTTGTACCAGGAGGTAAAAGTAGTAACGTTCATGGGGATGTCGGAACCCTCTCCTTTAGCACATACTCATCAAAGCAGAGGGAAGTGTTGCTCTGTGTGGGTCACCTCCTGGTGAAGCATGAACTTGTGAGGAGCAGATCCTCCCTTTCACACTCAAGTTTGGCAACATGTCTTGTTTCGACTGATTATCTTCATATAGAAACTGCAGATCCAAACTTTTAAATCCCGTTTCTCAGAGGTAGCCCTTGAATATGTAAGGGTTCTCACAACAGAAGCATACTCGTGAACAAGGAGTCACATCCCTGTCCCAGTATGGCTGGTGATGAAAGAAGCTATTTAGGATTTGCCCTGCTGTTGGAAGTGTTATGGAATAGAGGTTCAAATTCTGCTTTCCATCTGTCCTCAGGAACGGTGCTTAGGAAACTCTCTTGAGCACCACTACCTTTAAAAACATCAGAGATGGGTATGACAGAAGCTGACTCCAGGTCAACAGTCCCAAGAGCTGAGGGGGCTCAAAGCTCCTGCGTGGAGAAAGATGCAAACCACATCCCATGAAAGGGAAAGTGGGTGTATGGAGTGAATCCTTATCTGGGCAAGGTAAGAAAGACAGAAATAACCAGAAATTTAAAAAAAGTAGTATTTATACTATGTCATAACTCTGATGTTCAATAGACGCCAACAGCGTCCTGGCCTGTATCAGGAATAGTGTGGCCAGCAGGAGTAGGGAAGTGATTGTGCCCCTGTACTCGGCACTGGTGAGGCCGCACCTTGAATACTGTGTTCAGTTTTGGGCCCCTCACTACAAGAAGGATGTTGAGGTGCTGGAGCGTGTCCAGAGAAGGGCAACGAAGCTGGTGAGGGGGCTGGAGCACAAGTCTTATGAGGAGCGGCTGAGGGAACTGGGATTGTTTAGTCTGGAGAAGAGGAGGCTGAGGGGAGACCTTATCGCTCTCTACAACTACCTGAAAGGGGGTTGTGGCGACGAGGGTGTTGGCCTCTTCTCCCAAGTAACTAGCGATAGGACAAGAGGAAATGGCTTCAAGTTGCGCCAGGGGAGGTTGAGATTGGATATTAGGAAAAATTTCTTCACTGAGAGGGTGGTCAGGCATTGGAACAGGCTGCCCAGGGAGGTGGTGGAGTCACCATCTCTGGAAGTGTTCAAGAAACGTGTGGATGTGGCGCTTCAGGACATGGTCTAGGGGACATGGTGGCGCTGGATTAATGGTTGGACTTGATGATCTTGAAGGTCCTTTCCAACCTAGTGTTTCTGTGATTCTGTGATTCTGTGAACTCCTTACAGAAAACCATGAATCTTCAGCATGGTAAGAAAATTAAAATGAAAAATATTTTAACTCAAATGAAAGTCCTCAAATATATTTAAAATACTTTTTTATATGCATCATTGCTGATTAAGACCTTGTTTTCCTCTAAAATGTAGCAAAAAGAGAAGTAAAGTATAATTAGATGTCATGGAGCTGTGATTGTTTCTAATTCACTGTACAGACTAGCTGTCAGCAAGACAAATGAATCATCCATAGGTAACTCATATTGCCATATTTTTGTGAGTGCGACTGAAAAAAGAAAAGCAGTCAATAAAAATTAAATTGAAAGTGAATTGCAGGACAGTTTTCCAAATGCATGCAACAAGTGAAAATAAGATGTGTTAAAAAGTGAAATGTGAAGACTTTCAGTTCTTTCTGCTATTGTTTATATGTTTTATTGTTTTATTGTTTATACCCCAAGCATCAGCTCGGCATGTTAGCTCATGAATTTTGTCTGTTTCTTATTTAGACATGAGATGAGTGACATGGGTACAAAATGGGTAGATTTTCCAAAGAACTTTTACTAGTGCTAGTAGCAATGGAGAAACAAGTTTAACCTGAAGCAAGACACATAGTCTGGAATAGATTCAGGCATTTATACCAGGCATTTGAAAAAAAAAAAAAAATCCCATCTCCTAAACAAAGGGTACATTATGTTTAGCAAGTGGGAAGGTGAATAGGAGATGATCAAAATATCTAACAAGACTAACTGGCGATGTTGGGGAGAGAAGTGATGAACCAACCTGATCAGAAGGGAATAAAGTTCCCATGCTTGAGCCATAGAAAATATCCCAACTTCCCTTTGCCTCCAGTGACATGAAGGAAACATAGGCAAGTCTTGTGCAGTACCACACTGGATGTATAGCATGTGTCAAATCTCTTTGACCAGATCTTCTCTTTCTAGTCTTAGCAATTTTGTTTTCTACCACCACAGTTGAAAGGTAGTCCGAGAGGCTTGAGATGTTACACTCATAAAATAAAAACTAATCAGGAATCAGAAGTTAGGGAAGAGTATCTCCTGTACTGTACACGGCTGAATAGGTATTTGTGTTGAAGACTCAGGAACTAAGACGTGTTAAGTGTGGGAAAGGTGTGGTGCTCCACAGACGTGGAAAATGCTGAACAAGCTCCAAATGTCCATTACTCCATGTAAGTACCTCTATAGCCCAGTAGCCACCTGATTATGGTGCTGAGTCCAGAGGAAGCAGCAGACAGGTTGTTATGTTACGTTACAGTTCATTGCACATGAGCTCTGGAAGAGAGGGTGTAGGAAGTTTGAACACAGAACCCTTCAGTCAATGAAGACCTTTAAAAAGACCCTGAGACCAATACGCCTCTGCATGGATCAATCAGACAATAACAGAATTTCTATGGGGTACTTTTAGTGGGTAGCCTTACAAATCATCAATATAACACAGAATTAACTTGCTTCAAAACCATATATCTTTTATATAAAGAGTTCTGTCTGTTCTAAACGTAAGAGGCTTGAGTCTGATCCCCTTCACAGCTCGATGAATCAAGAACACTCTCAGCAAGATCTGCAGAATTTCTCTAATGAAGAACGAGTGACAGACTGTAAACTGGGCTCATCCCAGGAGCAGAGCACGTGACCCATAGTTGAGTCTTATTCTTCAATTGTAAAAGGCTTTTTGAAATCCATTTAAGTCTATTAGTGCTCCCAGAAAACTGTGCACTCACTCATTTTCTCAAAATAAATATCCTGGACTTAATGGAGCATAGTGTCCTTTCACTACCAGTACCCAAGAACTCCAATTATGCATTATTAAGCTATTAAACTGAACTGAACGAGCAGAACTGGCACTTACTGGCAAGATCACTGTTTTAAAATGCTCGGTAATAAGCTACAGAAAAATTAGCACGTGGTTATAAAAATGCCATCTCCTACCAGCTGCTATTAGTTTGTTTTCCCTACCACTTAGAATATTTATGAGCACATCTTATGCATGCACACATATATACAGAGGAAGGCTCACACAGAGGTCTACCTGAGCTGTCAACAAAGTGAGCTGGCAAGGGATTTCAGCAAGCCAGCACACTCCTGAGCATGTTGTAGGCTGGTTCCTGCAGCACTTCCATCATAAAGACAGTGTTCTCTGGAAGTCTCTAAAACCAAGAGAGCATATTGGGCTCTACAGACTTTAGGATGTAAAGCAAAAACCTTCCTGAGCCCTCAAATAGTTGGCAGCAAATTTTGATGACAAATTAATCAACACTGGCGCTTCTTTCTGTTTATTGTTCCATTTGGTATGCAGGGAAGCTGGAAAGGGGAAAAGTCAGACATTGTAAACCTGTTACACTCTTGTAAGGTGATATGATCCATAAACTTGGATTTCCAAGTAAAAAGCTGATGGTAACATTATAAAAGGCTTCAGAGATATGCAAACATCACAAATGATCATCTAACATTTCACCTGCTTGAAAAATCAAAGAATAACTAAGCTATTGTTGACTTCAATGCTAACCTATTCAGCCACTTGCTCTATGCCTCCTTCTTAGATTGCTGTTCAAAATCCACAGCCAACCTTTGTGATCTTTGCTTCACACTGTAGATTTATGGTAAAGCACTGCCTTCATTGTTTTCTCTGCAATGCTGACATCCATTATTATAGATTTCATTTATTTTATTACTTTTTCTATTTTTATTTTCTGACATTGATTTTATAGGTGACAAACATACCCTTGAGTTATCACTGAGTTGTGTCCTCACTCTTTTCCCTAACGCATGCATTAAAAGCACATGTTTGGATCTGCTTGCTGAAAATTGCCACAGTATGGAGTGAAAAGAGCAAATAAAAATGTTAATTAATTATGCAGAGCTGATGGTGGAGCTAAGCCAGAGCTACTACCCCTCTCTACTTTTAGCAGCACAATGCAGTTCATCTCCATGGGGTTTTATCGCCAATGAGCCAAGAAGAAAATAGAGTCTCCTGCAAGGGTATAATAAAATATAAGTTTATATCACACCATATAAAGTTCTAAAGAGTTCACAATGACTGTTCTGATTGCACCAATAAGTAGTTACAGATTTATGACTGCAAATATATTTTTTCCACTCATGGATGAGCTCAGCACCCATTTCATGCAACGCTGCTATGGGCCATTGCAGCCTAGTACAATGTACCAAGGCATAATCTGTTCACCTGCCAGCCTGAAGGAAAAGCACTGAACCCTTTTGCACATCTTCACACAAGGAACTGGCTAAAGTTACAGTTTCCAAAGCATCATTGCTAAGGTTTCATACCTGAATCCCTGTTTACATGCTTTAAATATGAGTAATCTGATCACACATTTGCTGCTGCAATGAAATACATTTGATATCTTTTTAAGTAGAAACTCACAATAATCATAACTAGAGTATCACATAATAATGGAAATTATGTATGGTCATTTCAGATTAGGACAAGGACAAGGCTAAATGCACATTCACTTTTCGAGGAATGTGGATTTATTGTTCCATATTCTCAGCCATTAATACTGTGAAAGGAGAAACCCTCTCCTACAGTCAGAAACATATAGCTGTTCAAGTGAACTTCATATTTAATAGGCATTAGTTCAGCTGGAGGTAAGCAGGCATTGACTTTCTAGATTGCAAATAAGAATTCTGGGACATTATAAAAAGTCTCACATTTTTGTTATACACTTTGTACAAATAAGTATAGGATACTATTTATTAAAGTAATAAATTCCCCAAATCCGCTTACAGAGTTCTTATTAATTGGTGTTTGACTGTTTAGTGTTAGAGATGTTTAAAAATAAAGAATAGAAGAAGAAAGCTGTATGTCATGAACTCTCCTGAAAAGCATTTAAATGCATGGGAATTAGATGCTCAGAATCAGTTTGTTTATGCTTTTTCACCTTCTGTGTATTTTTGTTCAGCCTTTGCAAAGCCTGCTTTGGCCCTTCCTTGGAGGAATGTAGGAGGCAAACATATCGAATGGTTAGTGACATTGGAGAAGTGTTTTTTGAGACAACCTGTAAACTAGAAAGAATGGTATCACAACTATACTGCATTTTCAGTTGTCAGCCACATGGCTTTTGATTGGTAAGGGAAGAAACTAAATAAAAATACTCCAGATGTTAAAATAAGCCTTCACCTTTTCTGTGGGGTAGTCCTTTACCCCTTCATTTTTAACTCTTTCCTTCTATAGATACTACTGTGCTCGAGTTTCTTATTTCCTTTGGTTCATTTTTCCCCTTACAATGTTTCTCCATTTTGCTGGGCTTACGAAGATTTTAATTTCACTTGTCTCTGAGGGCTTTTTCCTCTGTTTTCTAGGACCAGAAGTTTACATGGATGCATTAACAATGTATCTGTTGCTGCTCCGTGCTGCTTTTTTTCTCAAACACTTTTCAGATTACTGGGGAGAAATGCTATGGAGTGTAGATTGGAGGATGCTTAGTTTCCTGCGTAGCTTTTGCCTCTTCTCTGCTATTCCACTTCTTCAGTTCTTCTTGTCTCATTGTACTGGCACTAAGGAGCTCAGTTCATTGCTACCTTGAATCTTGTGCAGCTGCTTACGCTCTGGCAAAAAACCATTTTGCCCACAACAAATGAAAACTGCTGTTAGGTGCAAGCGATGGAAAGAAATGTCTTCCAGTGAAAGAGTCTTCCCTTATAATCTGGTTTCTGGTATTGTTGCACTTAAGAGCTTACTGGCTGCTGGATACTGCTGATCCTGGACACTGCAGAGGTGCCACGGGGCTCTCCTGAAGGAGCACCCATATTCTTGCTAGAGACCGCAGGGAGTACAGCGTACAGTAGCCTGGGACCACCACGGGGTACCCACACTTGCGCCCGTCTCCTGGGCCACAGGAGTGGCTAAGTGGCTAGAGAGAGCCAGGCACAGCTGTCGGTGTCAGCAGGCCCAGATGATTTGGGGACGAGTGATGAAAAACCGGAACATTTTTCACAAAATTAGTCCTTCCTCACAGCAAAGATGCTGTCCCCGTCCCCATCCCCACCACTTACACCCGGCTGCCTCTTCAGCCGAGCACTTTAGTCATGCTCCTCTCTTTGGCCAGGTCTTTGGGAAATTGGAAAAGTGCATCATCTGAGACTAGCCAAAAAAAGGAGAAAGGTATTTTGATGGGGGGGACAGCCTGCCTGCTGCCAGAGGCCCGAGCTGTCCCACCTGCTGGAGGGCGGCTGGGTGGAGGGGAGCGGGCTGCTGATCCGGGGACGCCGCTCTGCCCTTCCCTCTGCAGGCAGCACGTCGCTGTGGAGGCGGGCAGCTCTCCTCCCTCCC
>NW_010543907.1:8651-26218 GCF_000687285.1 Phaethon lepturus | reverse complement strand
GACCTCTAATATCATCAAGTCCAACCATCAAGGTTGGAAGGAGCAGCTGCGACAGTGTTATGAACTGACCGCAACCCCCATTCCCCATCCCCCCTGCCACTGCCCAGGGGGAGCAGGTAGACGAGCCAGGAGTAAAGTTGAGCCTGGGAAGAAGGCAGGGGTGGGGGAAAGGTGTTTTTAGTTTTGTTCTGATTTCTCACTATCCTACTCTGTTACAATTAATTGGCAATAAGTTAAATTAATCTCCCCCAAGTCAAGTCCGTTTTGCCCATGACAGTAATTTCTGAGTGATCTCCCTGTCCTTATCTCAACCCATGAGCTTTTCCATAATATTTTCTCCCCCTGTCCTGCTGAGGAGGGGGAGTGATAGAGCAGCTTGGTGGGCATCTGTCAGCCATCCAAGGTCAACCCACCACATAAGTATAGTTTGAGCCACTGTAGCAAGATTTAATTATGCTATTTTACTAAGTTTAATCTGGTCTTTCATTTGGTGCTTTACAAGTCAAGTGGCCTTAACCCAGCTTGTGAATCCTAAAGTTTTCTTGCCCATGTTGTGGGACAGAAACTGAATTCCCCAATAATCCTCTCTGTCTACTGAGTGAGTTCTGCTGTCTCTGTGGAAGTTATTAAATTTTCCAAGAGACGAGAGAATAAATGTGAAGGAGCAGGAAACACAGAGGACAGAACCATTGACCTCGAGAAATTAGAGGAACAGGAGCTGCAGTCAGACACATAATTTGGCACCAATATGCTACAAATACCACACCCATGAGCAGAAAACATCATGCAAATATAAAATGGAGAGAGAGGGAGGGACAACCTAGGCACACCTAGGGTCTGAATGTTTAATTTCCTATGGTCTCCTTAATACTGTTGTAAAAATGCTTCCAAGAACAAAGACTACTGACGGGAAGTGAGAATGATCATGATGGGGAAGCTGGAAAAGGCAGCCCATGAGATGACTTCTTCCTTAAAAACTAATTCATAAAATGGAAATGTTCATAATTGAAGTTGTAGAGCACGGTTCAGTATTCTGGAAACCTAAAAAATTTATTATGCGGGCACAATTTTAAGCCAGGAACCAAGGATCACAACATCCTGCAAGATGCATCTATGAGATGCAGCATCGCCTTGCTTCCAGGTTCCACTCATTTCTGTACTCCTTGGGAGCTTGATGCCACCGCCTCACATAGAGGCAAGATGATGCCAATCTGCTGACTAGCAGAATTTTGCTTTTGAGAAGCAGCATCTCCTAGCTCCTACTGACTTCTACCAGCACACTTAACCTCTAATTTGGGAATGAGAAATATAGTCTGGCACACCACCCTTAAAAGACTGGTGAATCTTCTGTAAACTGTACGACACTCTCACTTTAAACCAGGCATCTCTCCTAAAGACATAATGGTAAGCTGAGAGTCCCAGACAGCAATTCTGAAGTGTTATCAGAAGAAAACAGGCTCAAAGATCCTTTTTATTAAAATAGTCTCTCCTGTGGGTATCAAAAGCAAAAGCTCATGAACAAAAGGAGAAATTTCTGAGGCCATGAATTCTGTTGAGGTATCCATGCTCTCAGAAAAATGCATCAATTCATCAAAACTGTGTGTCTAAAGGTTCTGTACAAAGAAATGAACAATAAGCGTAACAAGTGTGTGTGTGTATATATATAATGTAATGATGCATGTTTCAGAGAATGTCTACAAATGAAATCCTGTGGTTTTATATTGGCATTCCCATTTTTACTCTTAGGAAAACAATGAAGTCAAGAAAGAATTTCCTAGTGCTGCAACTAACATATGCACAATACATATACAATGTACAAAATCTATTACTACTTATAAAACACAATTATTATCTTACATTGTTGAAAGGGCAAGTTGTTGCTAGTACAATTAAATTTTTTGGCTATTTCTGAAACAACTTCTTTATTAAGAAAAAGAATGACAAAATAATTAATCATGGCAAAAAGAAGGAAATATATTCTATTGTTGTAGGATGTGATACCTTCAAAATGTTGAAGTGTGAAAATATTTTATGTGCACTTAAAAAAGTAACGTATTGAGCAACCACAAACAAAAATGCATTAACACAATAATTATTGGGATATATCAGTGGAACATTTCAACATGCATCCTTGCATATTTATTTTATTCTTCACTAGAACAGCTTAAACAGCTCCAAGATACTCCCCATAGAGCTATAATTAGTGCTTAAAGTTCAACCAAAAGAAACACTGGCTGAAACCTGAGATGTGATCCTGTTGAATGCTGGAATAAATTTATCATTTTCCTAAACAAAATAGAGCCAGCTACAGGGCTGCATGAATCACAGTTCTGGTTTAGGCTATCTCTCCATATTATCATTACTATTGTTATTGTTGCTGATGTTGTTACTGGGATAAAGCAAGCTGTATATTGTATAGATCTGTGACAAAACAATAGCTAGGTTTTCCAAAATTTATGTTACATAAGAGTCTCTAGTTAATGATAAGTGAAATTGTCTCTGCTTGCAAAGCCAAAATAAGCAGGCACTGTACAAAAGATATCTGCATCGGGACTGGATAATGAACAGATTTCACCTCCCTACTTTATGGAGAGGATACAGGCAGTTCTTATTACCTTTATATTGCCATCTGATTAAACTCTCCAGAAAGGAATCTATGTCTATCAGATCCACAGAACTATAGTTTCAGTAGTTATATCCCACTCTTCCTTATAGAACTCTTCTGTTTTTCAGCTGTCTATTGAACTTTTGGGGGATTTTCTGCATATCTAGCTCTTTTTGGTAGAAGAGCAGAAAATAAGACTGCTTTGCTGCTAGCTCTGCAGACTGAGGACTGCAGTAATCCCTTTGTTCAGTTGCTATCCCATAGTATTTGTCTGGGAAGAAACAACCCACTTAGACTGTGTGCAAAATCATTGCCCTCAATGTTTTGTGCCTTAAATTTCTGTAAAATTCTATGTACAGAAAACTCTTGAGGCCAAACTTTCAGCAATGCAGCTTTAAGAAATCTACTTTTCTTCCCACATGATGCATAGGAATGCATAGATTCTGCTGTTGTTCAAGTCCTTACAATTCTATGAGGAAAGGGAATAAGTGATTTCCCCATGCAAAGTAACCAGATTTATGTTTGTGGTGAGTTGACCCTGGCTGGATGCTAGGTGCCAATCAAAGCCCCTCTATCACTCCCCCTCCTCAGCTGGACAGGGGAGAGGAAAATGTAACAAAAAGCTTGTGGGTTGAGTTAAGGACAGGGAGAGGTCACTCACCAATTACTGTCATGGGCAAAACAGATTCGACCTGTGGAAATTAGTTTAATTTATTACCAATCAAATCAGAGTAGGGCAATGAGAACTAAA
Organism: Phaethon lepturus; assembly: GCF_000687285.1. Lineage (NCBI taxonomy): Eukaryota > Metazoa > Chordata > Aves > Phaethontiformes > Phaethontidae > Phaethon > Phaethon lepturus. Next base: position 22,862 of record NW_010543907.1, on the reverse strand, counting down.
ATCAAATCTTAAAACACCTTCCACCCACCCTTCCCTTCTTCCTGGGCTCAACTTCACTCTGGATTTTCTCTACCTCCTGCCCCCGAGCGGCACAGGGGGACGGGTAATGAGGGTTGCAGTCAGTTCATCACACGTTGTTTCTGCCGTCCTTCCTCCTCAGGGGGAGGACTCCTCACACTCTGCCCTGCTCCAGCGTGGGGTCCCTTCCCATGGGAAACAGTTCTTCACAAATTGCTCCAGCCTGGGTCCCTTCTATGGGGTACAGTCTTTCAGGAACAGACTGCTCCAGCATGGGTCCCCCATGGGGTCACAAGTCCTGCCAGCAAACCTGCTCCAATGTGGACTCCTCTCTCCACGGGTCCACAGGTGCTGCCAGGAGCTTGCTCCAGTGTGGACTTCCCACGGGGTCACAGCCTCCTTCAGGGCACATCCACCTGCTCTGGCGTGTGGTCCTCCACAGGCTGCAGGTGGATATCTGCTCCATTGTTAACCTCCATGGGCTGCAGGAGGACAACCCGCCGTACCATGGTCTTCACCACGAGCTGCAGAGGAGTCTCTGCTCTGGTGCCCGGAGCACCTCCTCCCCCTCCTTCTTCACTGACCTTGGTGTCTGCATAGTCGTTTCTTTCACATATTCTCACTCCTCTCTTTCTGACTGCAGTTCCACAGGTTTTTTTCCCCTTCTTAAATATGTTTTGACAGAGACGCTACCACCGTCGCTGATTGGCTCAGCCTTGGCCAGCAGCAGGTCCATCTTGGAGCTGGGCTGTCATTGGCTCTATTGGACATAAGGGAAGCTTCTAGCAGCTTCTTGCAGAAGCCACCCCTGTAGCCCCCCCCTACCAAAACCTTGCCACACAAACCCAAAACAGTGTTTCAAAAAATGCACTCTCTGAAATGCATATACTTTAAGTGTATGGAAAGAGGCACATTGTGCCAAAGTTGCTTTTCAGTATTGGCATTCCATCTTAAGACTACCCCGCATGAAGAATGGTGTGGGGTTTTTATTTTCAAATATATCACCTGTTTCAAGTTAGGTACCTAAAACCAGAGGTCCCTTTTGACAACTGGTCCAACAGCAGTAATGCTATTCTGGCTTGTTACAGCAGTTTCCATATAGGAGTGAGAGATAGGGTGAGGTAACTAAACAGATTCTGTTTCCAGTACACTTTGTGACATTGTAAGGAAACAGGACGTTTTGAAGAATATTTTCCTGTAACTCTCATTCCAAGTTTTCCTGCCTTTTGGATTTGTATATTCTACTGAATGTAATTTAAGAACATTTCTGGTACAGAATTTCATTTTCTGAAATTTCTTTTTTTGTACTATATCTTGACCATCTGTGAAAAACCTCACTTTCCACACAAAGTAAAGGAGAGGAAATTTAACAATAGCTTTGCTTATATAGTTTATATATTTCAAAAAGAAAATAATGTGCATAGTATCATAGTTCATCCAGGTATCACTGAGCCTAAACTTGACTATTTCATTTACTGGAAGACAGTATCCCTAATTTTGCTTTGGCTGAATACTGAAAGTTGCTAACTACATGCAAATGGAAGATCAAATAATTATTGTTAGCTTAATGTTAAGGTTGCCACATACCCTGAGTTTTGCTTGGTAGTCTCAGTTTGGAGAAAACTAGATCACATCAGGTATAAACTGTACTTGCAAAAGGCATTCTGAGATACATATCAGTCAAATGCAAGGTAATAGACCAGGAAACAAAGACTGTAGGTAACACATACAGGAGATTGGACGACCTCTTGTAAAACAGTGACTCTGAAAGGGAGTTTAGGGTCATGACAGATAAACAATTGGCAATGAGCTTCCATAAAATTTAGTTTGATCCTTGGATCTGTGTATTGGGTCTGGCTGAGATGGAGTTAATTTTCCCCATAGTAGCCCTCATACTGCTGTGCTTTGTATTGGTAGCTAGAAAGGTGTTGATAACACACCAGTGTTTTGGCTACCACTGAGCAGTGCTCACACAGCTTCAAGGCTGTCTCTCCAACATTCCCCGCCCCCCCACCAGTAGGCTGGGGGTGGGCAAGATCTTGGGAGGGGACATAGCCAGGACAGCTGACCCAAACTGGCCCCCCATGTCTTGCTGAGGAGGGGAGTGATAGAGTGGCTTGGTGGCACCTGGTGTCCAACCAAGGTCAACTCACCACAGTCTGTAAGCTGGGTGAATATGAATATGTGCAGGGAATAGGGAAACAGTACTACCCCTGCATAGAGAAGTCCATGCCCTATTCTGGTAGCCACACTTGAAAAACTGATGCTTGGAACCAGAAAGTATTTTGAGAAAGAACTACAGGAAGAACTGTGGTTTGGAAATTGTGATTAATAGAAAGAGACTGAATATAGAAAACATTATTCTTCAAGGCTTTATAACAGATTTTGAAGAACACAGTAAGAGACATCAAAGTTAATGGAAACAGGTTAAAATGCAACATTTAGACTGACAGATAAGTCTGTTAAGTTCTTCTCTGACAACTTATTTTATACAGAGAAATGCATTTAATACAGTCTATCTGGTTTCTGCAAAACATTTACTGATCCCTCAAAGAAATCAGTAACAAAACAGAAGGACATTAAGATTAATATAACAGCAAGATGGAGGTGAAAATAACTGCACTGGAGATGATATGGTGTGCTGGTTTTGGCTGGGATAGAGTTAACTTTCTTCAGAAGCCAGTATGAGGCTATGTTTTGGAGTTGGGATGAAAACAGCATTGATAACACACTGATGTTTTAGTTATTGCTGAGCAGTGTTTACATAGAATCAAGGCCTTTTCTGCTTCTCACACCACCCCACCAGTGAGTAGGCTGGGGGTGCACAAGAAGTTAGGAGGGGACACAGAGGGGACAGCTGACCACAACTGACCAAAGGGGTATTCCATACCATATGATATCACACTCAGCAATAAAGGCTGGGGAAAGAAGGAGGAAGCGGGGGACGTTCAGAGTGATGGCCTGTCCTGGTTTCAGCCAGGGTAGAGTTAATTTTCTTCATAGAAGCCAGTGTGAGGCTATGTTTTGGATTTGGGATTAAAATAATGTTGATAACGTGCTGATGTTTTGAGTTGTTGCTAAGTAGTTAAGCACAGTCCAGCTTCTCGTGCTGGCCTGCTAGCAAGAAGGCTGAGGGTGCACGGGAAGCTGGGAGGGGACACAGCTGGGACAGCTGACCCAGGCTGACCAAAAAGATATTCCATACCATATGACGTTATGCTCAGCATATAAAGCTGGGACGAAGAAGGAGGGACTGGAGGGACATTCGGAATTATGGCATCTGTCTTCCCAAGAAAACATTACGCGTGATGGAGCCCTGCTTCCCTGGAGGTGGCTGAACACCTGCCTGCCGATGGGGAATAGTGAATGAGTTCCTTGGTTTGCTCTGCTTGCGTGCGTGACTTTTGCTTTGCTTATTAAACTGTCTTTATCTCAAGCCATGAGTTTCCTCACTTTTACTCTTCCAATTCTCTCCCCCGTCCCACCGTGGGGGAGTGAGTGAGCGGCTGTGAGGTGCTTAGTTTCTGGCTGGCGTTAAACCATGACATGTGGGCTGTGCTGAAAGAACTACTGGGCTTGAGCAAGTTATGAGTAAAGTATTTTAAGGATGAGCCATGGAAACAGAGTTATGTGGTTTCAACATAAAAAGCAAGGACATACTAAAGATGAATTTACTGTTTGTGATAATCTGCATTCAAGAAAATAATTCAGTCTGGCAGGTGTGGAGAAAAGCACCACTATGATGACTAAGGAGATGGAGAGTCAAGTTTTTAAGAAGTGACTAATGAGCATGGCTTGTTTAGCAAAGCAAAATGAAGGCTGAGAGGGGATGGGATTGTGTTCTATAAATGTCACAAGCAAAAATGGAGGAGAGAAGCTGTGTAAGCTAAAGCTCAAATGGGCAGAAACTGCACATGAGTAAATCTGGCTATAAGTTTCATGAAAGTCTAATCAATAGATTAGTGATGGCTGTGAAACAGTCTCACAACAGAAACAGGGCGGGGGAACGATTTAACTGGTTCTAAAATAGAAATTGCTAATTGTATTTACAGGATGTGATGCCTGTGATAGAAAAGAACTGTACTGAATGACTTACAAGGTGATTTCCTGTCTTATGGTCCTATGTTCCAATTTAATTTATCCAAGAGAGCATTTGGCCAAAATATGTATTTACTTACATGAGATTTCTAACACCATCAGATTCATCATAAATTTAGCAGAAAAGGAATTTTACAATGAAAAGGAAACTAACAAATTGAGATGAGCAATAAGGTATATATCTTTAATAATGAAGGTAGTTAGCAGCTTGCACAGTTGTGGACAGGTTCTCTCTGGGTATTTCAGTCAAGACTGGCTCTTCCCAAGAGATGTAGAATAAACAAAATAATAGATGAATCTAGAAAAGAGGGAGATTAATGCAGTTATTATTGGATGAAATTTCCTGGTCTGGCTTATGGTGAAGCCTAGGACTAGATAATAATTCTTAGAACTACTAAAAGTATTTCAAGCCACTGGTAGTGTCTCATGATGTCAGAAGGAAGAGTTACAATATTAAAAATCAAACAACCTAACTTTGTTAATTATGGTACACAGTCAATCCCCACCTGTAAAACTGAGTCTCCCAAAGTTTAAGTCAATATGTTGGAGTAAATACAGCACTACATAACCAGATATTGCATCATAGAAGATATGCAATATGTGTAACAGATAAATGCCAGGACCTAACATCAGGGTACATCAGCATACTGGAAGTCATGTTTTCTGAGTCCTTCCCCCAAGTAGTTTTTTTCAAGAAGTTTTTAGCTAACTAGAACTGTGCATGAACTCTGGTGCATGCAAAACTTATCCATGTATGATCTGAGATATGCATACACACAAATATGTGTTCATTCAGTCTCAAACTACAGCTGTACAAGATGAACATACACAATATACAGTTTTAAAAATCTGGTCTTAACCTCTACGCACCACAATATTTCAGTGTATAAAATGATAGACATTTGGAAATTATTTTGGGACATTTGACTGGAAGTCTCTTTACAGTAATTTCTGACTTCAATTTTTATAGTGCAATCCTCCAGCAAAGCAGAACAGAATAATTTCTTTTGTGTAGGTAATTGTGGTGGGTTGACCTTGGCTGGCCACCAGATGCCCACCAAGCTGCTCTATCACTCCCCCTCCTCAGCAGGACAGGGGGAGAAAATATTATGGAAAAGCTCATGGGTCGAGATAAGGACAGGGAGATCACTCAGAAATTACTGTCATGGGCAAAACGGACTTGACTTGGGGGAGATTAATTTAACTTATTGCCAATTAATTGTAACAGAGTAGGATAGTGAGAAATCAGAACAAAACTAAAAACACCTTTCCCCCACCCCTGCCTTCTTCCCAGGCTCAACTTTACTCCTGGCTCGTCTACCTGCTCCCCCCAGGCAGCACAGGGGGATGGGGAACAAGAGTTGCAGTCAGTTCATAACACTTCATCTCTGCCGCTCCTGCTCCAGCGTGGGGTCCCTCCCACAGGAGACAGTCATTTGTGAACTTCTCCAGTGTGGGTCCTTCCCACAGGCTGGGCTGCTCCTGCATGTGTTCCTCTCCAAGGGCCACAGTTTCTTCCAGGAGCCTTCTCATGTGTGGGCTCTCCATAGGCTGCAGCTTCTTTCAGGGCACATCCACCTGTTCTGGTGTGGGGTCCTCCATGGGCTGCAGGGTGGATATCTGTGCCACCGTGGACCTCCACAAGCTGCAGGAGCACAACCTGCTTCACCATGGTCTTCACCACGAGCTGCAGGGGAATCTGTGCTCCAGTGCCTGGAGTACTTCCTCCCCCTCCTTCTTCACTGTCCTTGATGTCTGCATAGTTGTTCCTCTCACATATTCTCATTCCTCTTTCTCACAGCTGCTGTTGTGCAGCGTTTTTTAACCCTTTCTTAAATATGTTATCAGAGGTGCCATCAGTATCACTGATTGGCTCAGCTTTGGGCAGTGGCAGCTCAGTCTTGGAGCCAGCTGGCACTGGCTCTATCGGACATAGGGGAAGCTTCTGGCATCTTCTCACAGAAGCCACCCCTGTCGCCCTCCCACTCCCAAAATCTTGCCATGTAAACCCAATACAAATGAGTATAGCATGTAAAATGTGAGGCAATCATCTTAAAATCGAATGGTGCCTTAATTTTTTCTTCTTTTTTGAATCAAGGAAAGGCTTTTGTGTTCTTCCTTTTGTCCCAGATTCAGCAAAGTTTTATTACAGTTTGGTCACAAACATATGTTGCAATGCTAAGCCTATTTATTCTTGAACACAGGGTGCTATGTGGCGTCATATATCCAATCTTATCTTGAATATGTTACTTTTGGACATACTGCCCTTTGTTTTATTTTTTCAAGCAAGTTCTGTGTGATTATAATGGAATTGTTTTTGAGATTATTAGGTCTACAAATTATAATATATTTATATTTAAAACACAGGCTTCCAGGATTTTTCGTCCTTATAACAACAGCATATCAAAAAAATAGAAATTGTTTACTAGTAAAAGTCTTCAAGTATGTAAATTTAATAGAATTAAACAAAATACCCTAAAGATGACAGAAAAACATTGTACTTGAGACAGGTTTAAAAATTCCTTTCGTCTTCCTTTGTCCTGATCCTGGGTAGAATTTTAATGCAAATTTAATTCTGGTGTACATTTTCATTTCAAAAATTCAATTATTATTCGGTATCCTTTCTTGAAATAGATTTGTGTATTTCAATTTATGGCATGTTCTGTCTCTGTGGGACTCTATGTAAAAAAATGTATAGTCATTTATCTTTGCTATTTTGTGCTGGATCTGGAAGGAGCAATCATATTAGCTCAGGATATTTAAATATAATAGTAGTTCTAAAACACTCTGCATGAGATATTAATTGGAATAAAAAGAGCTAAAGTTAAACTAAGCATTTTTTTCAAGGATCCCAGTTTCACATCACACTGACTAAGAAACTGTGGCTCTTGCATCCATTTCATTTTTACTTCATTAATTTAATAAAAAAAAAATCAGTTTAATTATACTTTAATTATTATTCATCACCACCTCTAATTTTCCAATATAAAAAGCCAAACATACTTTCCCTTTCAGAACCATTTAAAAAATCTTGACTGCACTTTTTTCTGTCCTGCTTTTTAAAAAATTAATATCCAGTTGTGCCTGCATATGCAGAATAAATGAAGAACATCAGTCTTGAACCTTTTTATAGATCTGAAAGAAGGTCTTGTCAAACTTTTCTGCACCAATGTTGCTTTAATTCACAGGTACTAGATGTAATAGTTATTGTTCAGTTCAATGTTTCTAAAAAAGGAAGGTCAAGGCCTGTACACAGCATAATATGCATTTTTTTCCTCCTATTATTATCTGTGCAATCACTGGGACTACTTGGGGAAATCGGTGTTTGGCAGGGTATTTATCCAGTCTTTACCTTGGACAATGATCTGATTTTTGGCACAGAGATAATTTGCCTTTTCTTCTCCTGTTTGCTTCATCTTTTAAAATTCCACATCTTATGACAGTGTAAAGAAAAATTGAAATGATACCTTTATCTGAAAACTGAAAGGCATGCTTTATTGAAGAGAACATGGAAAACAGATTCGTCTTAAAATTATTTTTGGCCTGCAAACTAAGCCTCTAAGTAAGGTGATGACTGAGGCATAAATATAAAGCCTTTCAGTATATATCACATTTTAAAGAATGAAAATTAAAGAAGTATTAACCTTAACCATTTTATTTTTCTTATTAATATGATTTTCAAAACTATCAGAGTTTTATATAAGTTTTGAAAAGAACTTTTATTTCCTTAGCAGAAGTGAAAAAGCTCTCACAGTCAGAGCTAGACAACATTTCCAAATACGTGGAAATATGTAAATCTATTCAACCCTGTATGGGCTACTTTGGGCAGAACAAGAGAAGGTTGATAAGATGTAATAAAAGTTCAACCATTAAAAAAAAATAAATTACTTGTGTCAGGAAATATAGCAAGATATTTTTCTGCCATGTTCTCAGAAAAAAGACCTGCTCAGAAGTGTAAAATAAAATACTATGTTTCCATTATATACTGGCGCCTATGAAAACATAGGACAATGTAGTAGTACAATGAAGTTTATTTGTGGTCTGTAGGATATTCTCTCATATTACAGCTATAATAATAATGGAATAATAATGCTTGTAGGTAGATTCTTGCCTATGGAAAATTAATCTATATTCTTGATTTATACCAGATTTATCCAGAGTTTGACATTTTGATGAGAAAATGGCTGAGTTCTTCAGATACAGAAAAATGGGCTAAACTTTTCATGATTGTCTAATCCACATGAAATAAAATATTTAAACTGAAACATACATATGTTTAAATATAAAACTTATTTTGTTCAATCTCCCTTGTGTCCTGCAGTTCCAGTAGTCTCTTCAACACTTTATTGTTTTTTCTTCTGTGTGGTCAATGTCAAGAGCAGAATAGAACAGAATAGAATAGTTCCTCTTGGAAGGGACCTAAAACAATTATCTAGTCCAACTGTCTGACCACTTCAGGGCTGACCAAAGGTCAAAGCATATTAAGGGCATTGTCCAAATGCCTTTTAAACACTGACAGGCATGGGGCATCGACCACCTCTCTAGGAAGCCTGTTCCAGTGTTTGACCACCCTGTCGGTAAAGAAATTTTTCCTAATATCAAGTCTGAACCTCCCCTGGTGCGGCTTTGAACCATTCCCATGTGTCCTATCACTGGATACCAGGAAGAAGAGATCAGCACTTCCCTCTCCACTTCCCCTCCTCAGGAAGCTGTAGGGAGCAATAAGGTCGCCCCTCAGCCTCCTTCTCTCCAAACTAGACAAACCCAGAGTCCTTAGCCACTACTCATAGGACATGCCTTCCAGCCCCTTCACCAGCTTTGTTGCCCTCCTCTGGATGCATTCAAGGACCTTAACATCCTTTTTAAATTGAGTAGTACGCTGTAGTGGGGTGCTAAGGTGTGCTGATATTCCAGATGAAAGAAGAAGTAACAATGCATGGGAAGCAATAATGGAGATGCATTCAGCCTTCTTGCAAACTAGTTATGTTGCTCTATGAACAACTATTCTAATAATGATTATTAAATACAGCAGAGGTCTCGGGGGGCAGAATCAAAGTCCCTAAATCTGTTTAACTGCTAAGCCCCTGGAATTTCTCACAGGATAAAGTACATGCTTGAGTATTTTGTTATGCTAGGCTTAACATGTTACATACTGTACAACAAGCAAAAGTGTAAGTCTGCAGCTTCATTCAGTGTAGAATGGTCATCATATGACCAAATGAAAGGAAGGCAGTGGTCCATTGCTGCATGGTTGGTAAAGCATTCACAATACTGAATTTTATGAGACATATTTTTAACGTTACATAGCATAAGATGCGCACAATCCTTTTCATTAGTTTAGCATTTCAATAATTGCTCTCCATAACACACCTGTCACTTTGCGGAGGGCAGGGGGGAGAGTAAGCAATTTATGCAACTTTACCAAGGACACGAAAACAAAACAGTGACACAGCTGTGACTAGTACTGAAGAATTCACAACTCCTAGGCTTGTGCTGCAATATGATGGTTACGGTGATAGTATTAATTTTATGTTGTATTTATTTACAACTTATAGTCAAGTATACTGTAAATCACCTGAAATACTGAACTGTCCATACAGACTGTCAGCTTGACCAGATGCTCTTGTAACTTCTTCTATTATCCCTCTATACCCTGTTTCCTGTTATGACCACTTTTTATGGTATATCTTAAATTAATATAATCTCTCGATGGCAGACACTGTCTCTTACACAAGACACAAGTCTTCCAGGCTCAATGTTAGTTAGTTTGCTACCATCAGTCTTGACACACCAGGTTAAAATTCCTATTGACTTAAATAATAGCTGCACTTTCCAATTTTGCTGCACAGTGTTACTATGTTCCAGTATGAACCCAATAGTTTCATCCTCTTCAAATAAATGTTTTGTACTAATCTCCTCTTTTCTGATCCTAGAGCCACTCACCATTGAACTAAGAAGTCTGCTGCATTCAAAATAATGCTCAAACCTTCAAGTGCGGAGCTTTAAAATGCTTTCCATCCAATCCTATATACTGGAAAGAGGTGTGAGCACTGGAAGACCAGGAATTCCCTGATCTATTTAACATGCAGGAGGGTGAAAGGGAGAACTAAAAATTGGCCTCTGACATCAAATTTCCTCTAATTTCCTCATGTCCTTCTGTGGTCTTATTTGTTTGACAGTTATTTATTAAAGAAAATTGAAAAGGTCGTCTTTTTTATATAGGGATGTTTGGGATTTTGTGTATTGTACTATTGAAGCTCTCTGGACTATATCACACAGAAACTGCAGTTGTACAAACTGTTAGAGAAATGCATATGTAAGTTATAAAAAGGGTGAATGTTCCCTGAGATTAGACATACACTATAAAAGAAACATGAGTGCAGATTTTTTTTAGCTCCCAGTTTCCTATCAAATGCACCAAATTTCCATTAAGAAAATAAGTAAAAATGAAAAACAAAAGGAAGAAAGCATGAAGGAAAAAGTCAAAGGCTTTTGTTTTATAATTTCATAACAATTTAGAATTGATAATTTGGCACTGCTGTGCAAAGTACAATTTTTCAGTCAGTTTTTCTTGCAGAATTACATTTTTATGTCAGGGAAGTTTTAAAGGACACTGAGGATGATATATTCAAATTGACAATGAAGAAAGTTATCTGATACTTAAGGAAGGATTGAACATCTAGTTGCTATAGAATGGAAATGCATTTTTCATTTTACACAAATGAAACTTTTCTTCTTTCCTTAAGAATATGACTCTTCCCCGTGCAGTGCACTTGTACATAATGGGCACATGTACCCTTACACCCGCACACAAGAGCAGATCCAGGATATGCACTTTGATGCCAACCTACCATTCTGATGCCATTCTCAAAGGCCTGACGTGCTAGAGAAGCAGGTCCATCCACAGTCTTACCGTCATCATCAGGCCCCCAGCTGGCACTGTAGATGTGGATATGTTGGGGATTAAGGCTCAGAGACTTTGCTTCTATCATGTCTGTCACATCTCCATCCAGCATCCGTACGCCTTCAGAAAAAAAGACACAAAGAACAGAAAAACCAAACTCAAAGTGCTTTTTTTGCCCTCAGAGAAAATTGTTGTGTAGGACATTGGACTGAATGATCATAAAGATCTCTACTGTAAAAAAAAAAAAATCTGTTTGGATATGTGATGGAAAAGAAGTTAGTGAAGGTCTTTTAAATGATAGTAGAGGAAATTGGTTGATGAGAAGCTCAACATGACCCGGCAAAGTGTGCTTGCAGCCCAGAAAGCCAACCTTATCACGAGCTGCATCAAAAGAAGCATGACCAGCAGGTCAAGGGAGGTGATTCTGCCCCTCTACTCCGCTCTGGTGAGACACTGGTGAGTACTGCATCCAGCTCTGGAGCTCTCAGCACAGGAAAGACATGGACCTGTTGGAGTGGTTCCAGAGGAGGGCCACAAAAATGATCAGAGGGCTGGAGCACATCTCCTATGAGGACAGGCTGAGAGAGTTGGGGTTGTTGTTCAGCCTGGAGAAGACTCCGGGGAGATCTTATTGCAGCATTCCAGAACCTGTGTTGAAGGTATGCAAGGAATTAAGCTGGGGGTATTGCTTAGTCTCTGTGAGCAGTTAACAAGGCCAACCTTGAGGGAAGGAACAAGGTAATCACAAAAGGAACACAACTACTGAACCTTGAGTGAACTATCCTAATTAACATCTAATTAACATATAATTGGCATAATAGAAACCTGCCTCTGGGTGGGGAAAGCCCCTTACTTACAAAAGCACCTTCCTCACTGAGCATGCGCAGTAAAAAAGAAGGCTGCTGTGACTTTAAGTGGAGACGAGGCTTGTGAGAATCAATAGGAACAATGGTGACTGAGACAACTTTTAAAAATACTGATAACTGTTGCTCGAAGTGTATAAATATTTTCCATGTGTTAACTTGGAAGGATGAGCCTTTGACAGAAAGGTGGACAGGACCACACTTGGTACTCCTGATGACGAACACATTTGGATGTGTTTCCCTGATGAAAAAAAAAATGCTTCTATATGAAAAAATACAAATAGGGATTAATATTTTTGTCTGTCTTCAAGTTTAAAGAATTACCTACAAGTCAGTTTATCCACTGTATAGCCTTTGAACTGTAACAAGAAACTTTTATACTAAAGGAAACTTAAAAAAACCTTGAACCTTGAAATGTTTATATTTCTCACTTGAAGATATTATCTGCTTTGCTTTTTCCTTTTATACTGCAGCACTTAATTTGAAATATTCATAGCCCTAAGTGCACTGACAGACATAAACACAAGATCTCTGTTGACAGATAAACACCGCATTTTTTCTTTGTTATATGAAATTGCAAAGAAGAAACAGGAGAAAGATCTTGTGTACAGGTGGATTATGCAGTATAAGTATACATAGTAGCAAGGCAATTACAGAAAGTTATTAACAAATACCCTATGCATAACATTATTCAACCTGAAACTACAATTTTGTGAACATCTTCCATTGTGCAGAAGAGTCTTTTTAAAGGTACAATCGGAAATTTTTGTGTAAAAAAAATCCATTGATGTGGGTTTTGAAAAGTCAATGTGCCAGCCCTTGTAAAGTGAATGGCACCATAATGTTTTAAGAGCACTAGAATAAATAAGGTAGACTTAAAGCTGAAAACTGAGAATATCTTAAAGTTGTGTTTTAATGAACTGTAACAGTTTGATTGAGTTTAAGATTGAATCGAGTATGGACTGCTGCGAGAGTGCCAATCAGAATACAATACTCCGATTTTATCAGTAAAAAAGCCCCGCTTGCAGGAATACCGTTTGGTCCAGGATTTCCATGCCATCAATCAAATTGTAGTTGATGTGCATCCTGTGGTGCCAAATCCATATACCTTGCTGACCACAATGAATGATTCTAACGCTTATTTCACTGTTTTAGACCTGAAAGACGCCTTCTTTTGCATCCTTTTAGAGGAAAACAGCCAGGAGATGTTTGAGTTCGAATGGGAGAGTTCCGCCACAGGATGAAAAACACAGCTGTGCTGGACTGTGCTTCCCCAAGGATTTAAGAGTAATCCTACATTGTTCGGTAATGTACTTGCCAAGGAACTGGAGCAATGGCAAGGTAGGAATTCATCAACTACCTTATTACAATATGTGGACGATATTTTATTGGGAGCAGATACTTTTGAACAATGTAAAGAAAGCACGATCAGTCTGCTTAACTTTCTAGGACTGGCAGGGTATAGGGTATCTCAGAATAAGGCCCAAATTGTGCAGAGAACTGTGAGATATTTGGGCTTTGAAATTTCCCAAAGAGAAAGAAGGTTAGGAACAGAACAGAAGGAGGCCATTTGTCAAATTGGTCCCCTGAGGTCCAAGAAAGAACTACGAGGATTTTGGGGAATGACAGGCTGGTGTCATATCTGGGTACCCAATTTTGGACTTATGGCTAAGCCACTATATGAAGCAAACAAAGGCTCTGGAGAGGTATTAGAATGGACCCCGGAGTGTCGAAAGGGATTTGATGACATAAAGATAGCATTAATGAATGCTGTCCCATTCATAGCGTGGGACAATCACCAATTGATTCAAATTCACAGTGGGGCAATGAGAATTTCAGCCCCATTTCCAGTTGGACTAGAGGGCACACTCAGCCTGTTATTCAGGCTCCCTTGAGACAAGCGGTGGGACCGGAAGGATTGACGGTTTTTCTACATGTTCTGTTCACTACCTCTGACCTGTTAAATTGGAAACAATTTGTTGGTTTATATAGAGAAAATCCTGAAGGAATGCACCAACTTTTAGAGACTCTAACGCTGACTCACAGTCCTAGTTGGGGAGATGTACAAGCATTATTAAATACTTTCTTTACAGCAAAGGGAAAAAGAATGATAATAAAAAGCCAGGGAAGAAGGTGAGAAAAGAAATAGACAGGAGGACCCAGGGGATTATTTGCCTACTAGAAAAGATCCAGTGTGGGATCCTAACAGGGGGGAGGAAAGGCCCAGCTGAAGCAATACCAACAATTAGTATTATATGGGGTCCGGCACGGAGTACCGAAATCGAAAAATGTGTCCCCTCCCACCTTCCCGTGCACACACTCCCCCCC
>NW_010543907.1:1493-8255 GCF_000687285.1 Phaethon lepturus | reverse complement strand
CTCAGGATACAAGGAGAAAGTTGAGGGGGCTGGGGGAATGTCGATTTCACAATTCATAGAAATAGCATATAAAGTGTATAACGACTGGGATGAGAGAGAAAGAAAAAGAAAAACAGAGCAGAATGAGGTTGCAAGCATCTTTGCTGGCAGCAGCATTAAATGGAAACAATGTCAAGGGAAAGGTAGAGGAAGAGGTGGACGCAGTGGTATAATGCAGGGAAGAGGCCCACAGAACTGAACCCCTGGTTCCAGTTAAGCTGGGGAACGAGACCATAGATTTTTTAATTGACAGTGTGGCCACTCGTTCGGTAATCACTAGTTGTAAAGGGCCCCTAAGCAAAACTACCATACTGATTGTTGGGACAACAGGAAAGAGAACATTGAGGTCATTTTTACCACCTATGGAATGTACAATTGGAAATACTAAACTAATTCATGAGTTTCTGTATAGGCCAGAATGCCCCCTTCCACTGCTAGGGCGGGACTTGTTATGTGGATTGAATGCACAAGTAACTTTTTCTGAGAACTCTCTACAGCTTCACATCCCACCCGAAATGGCATGGAAGGCACAAATCTGCCTACTGACAGACAAAACCCTGGAAAAGCCTGGAAACATCCTGGACACAATATTGAATGTAGTAATTCCTTTGGCATGGGCCTCAAAGAAACCAGGTAAAGTGAAAAATGTAACTTGGATTAAAATAGAACTAAAGCCAGAGGCAAAGCTGGTAAGGGTAAATCAGTACCCTATTAGATTGGAAGCATGCAAGGGTCTGAAGCCCTTGATAAATACTTTTATGCAATACAGACTGCTTAGAGAATGTCAATCTGAATTTAATACTCCTATTTTACCAGTAAAGAAGCCTCGTACCGAAGAATATAGACTAGTACAAGACTGGACATACACCCCACTGTACTGAACCCTTACACCTTACTAACTTCAGTACCTGAAACAAATGCCTATTTTCCTGGTTTGGACTTAAAAGATGCTTTCTTTTGTATCCCAGTGGATGAACAAAGCCAAACAATCTTTGCCTTCGAATGGGAAAACCCCACGATGGGAAGAAAGGTGCAGTTGTGTTGGACTGTGCTCCCCCAAGGATTTAAAAACAGCCCTACTCTGTTTGGTAACGTATTGGCAAAAGACTTAGAGCAAGTTTCTCACTAGGGTGAGAATGATAACGTAACTCTGTTACAATGCGTAGCGGAAAAGGGAGAATCAATTGGTGGAAATACCAAAATATTTGAGAGAGACATAAGAATGATGGGTAACCCTGAATCAGCAAGTTCTTACTACAGCCAAAATGATGGAAGCTCTCCTCAAGAAACTACATGAAGAAACTCACGGGGGAGATGATGTTAAGATGAGCAGTGTTAAGAGATATGCTATGAGGCCAAAAATGCAATCAAGTGCAGACCTAATAATAAGAAGGTATAAGACCTGCTGTGCAAACAACCCTAAGATTCAAAGCAAGCTACCAATGGGTGAAGCAAAAAGAGGAATAGTCCCCGGGGAGCACTGGCAAATAGATCTCTCTGAGTTACCAAAGTGTGGGCAATATAAATATCTACTTGTTTTAGTAGACACATTCTCTGGGTGGCCCAAAGCTTTCCCTTGCCGCAACAATTGAGCTAGGGAGGTCATTCAAATTTTACTAAAAAGGGCTTATCCTCTGACAATGGACCTCATTTGATTTTAGAAATAATCCAAGGAGTGTCAAGATTCCTCCAACTGAAATGGGATCTACATACCCCTTGGAGACCACAGCCTAGTGGGAAGGTAGAAAGAATGAATCAGAGCCTTAAAACACAAATTTCCAAATTGTGTCAAGAAATCCAGCTTAAATGAGTAGATATCCTATCAGTTGCCCTAATGAGGATTAGGATTACTCCCCAGGTGAGAGAAGGGATAAGCCCCTTTGAAATATTATATGGAAAACCATTTCCCATCAATGAGGTGGGTAGCTGGAGTGATCAGATACACATTAAAGGTGAAGGAATTTTGAAAGATTATTTGTTATCTCTCTCGTGGGTATTATCCTCTTTGCACAGGTATCTCAACCAGCGGGCTCCGCTTCCTTTGGACTCTCCGGTAGATAACTTCAAGCCCAGAGATCTGGTTTACATTCGGACCTGGAAGGATGAACCACTAAAAGAAAAGTGGAAGAGATCAGCTCCTGGATCCACTACATGAGAGTGAAGGGAGCTCCACCAGAGGAACAGTGGACATCTGTACCAACGGGAACGCTAAAACTAAGACTTTCTAAAATCTCTATGGGCTACTGAACTGTTTATAGTTATAATATGGTTCATGGTAACACTGATCTTTTCAAACTAAATCACAGGGCACCTACAGGAAAGCTGGAGAGGGACTTTTTACAAGGGCATGTAGTGATAGGACAAGGGGCAATGGCTTTAAACTGAAAGAAGGTAAATTTAGATTAGTTATAAGGAAGAAATTCTTCACTTATGAGGGTGGTGAGACAGTGGAACAGGTTGCCCAAAGCAGCTGTGTATGCCCCGTCCCTGGAAGTGTTCAAGCCCAGGCTGGACGGGGGTGGGGCTTTGTGCAACCTGGTCTAGTGGAAGGTGTCCCTGACCATGGCAGGGGGGTTGGAACTAGATGATCTTTAAGGTGCCTTCCAACCCAAACCATTCTATGATTCTATGGAATGATAGAACTCTTTGCACATGGCCCCAAATTTTTAGCTACAAGCTCTCAACCTGTTCATCACTGTTTTTCAAAGACAGCTCTGTGCAGTCAATCCATTTTTTTACATAGAGGGCAACCCTCCCACCTCTCCTTCCTTGCGTGTCCCTTCTGAACATTTTATAGCCATTGATTGCAATGTTCCAGTCATGTGATTCACCCCAGCAAGTTTCAGTGATAGTGATTAGATCACAGTTTTCTAGCTGCACAGTGGCTTCCAACTCCTCTTATTTGTTACCCATACTGCATGCATTGGTATATAGGCACTTCAGTTGGGCTACTGACTGTGTCACCTTTTTAGAGTAATACGTCCTAACTCCTTTGAAGCTTTTCACAGGTGTTTCCTTGTTGG
This sequence comes from Phaethon lepturus, assembly GCF_000687285.1. NCBI lineage: Eukaryota > Metazoa > Chordata > Aves > Phaethontiformes > Phaethontidae > Phaethon > Phaethon lepturus. The sequence goes on along the minus strand of NW_010543907.1, from coordinate 5,193 downwards.
TTCCTAATACATCAGCAGCCACGGCTCTTCTCTGTTTCTCAAAACTCCATCCCCTCCCCCCACGGAGTCTAGTTTAAAGCTCTCCTTATAAGTCTGGCCATCTTGTTGGCAAAGACCCTCTTGTCCCACTTGGTCAGGTGAATCTCATCAGCTCCCAAAAGACTTGGTTTCTCAAAGGTAGATCCATGATCATAGAAGCCAATAAATTTAATCACAGAAGTGAGGACCGCTAGGAAATGGAGTAATTTCTTTTCTTTGCTGTTATTTACCAGGGAGAACAACAAACATGCCAGGAGAGAGAAAGAGATAAGGTTTCTGTGGAGAGAAACAAGTAAAGAACAGAAAAATTACTGGAAAAAACGTACTTCAGAACAAGTTGAAAATAAAAATTAGAGCATATGAAAATAAGAAAGGTTCCAAGAAGGTTTGACCAGCATCCCAGAATCCTGAAAGACAAAGCAGACTATTAAAAACAATAGCTGCAAGTATTTTTAACAGAAAAGGAGGTATCTACTATGGACCAGAAAGAAACTAATATCAAACCCGTGCATAAGACAACAACATTTGGAGAAAAAAAAACGAACGACTAAATTTTCTGATCAAGAAGAAATTAAGATCTTCAAGTTACACACCAGAATAAATACGCTTGGAAGAAGACCATGATCAATAAATCTGATTAATCCTAATAGAAGACTGTAAAAGGATAAAAGGAATTGTATATTGGCATATTAAATGCACTCAATTTGCAAAAGCAGATATACTATAGCATACAAATACTAATGGTATCAATAGATTATCAAACAGAATTAATAACAATTTCTGACTTCCCAGCCAAAATGAGAACATAATGGAAAACGGATGCAGATTGTTTAGGAATGAGATGAAAAACAGTACAGGAAAGATGAGGTTAACCTTGCTTACAAAATATGAGCTACCAGGAACAGGCAGCGATATGAATGATACTGGATCCAAATAAACCTGAGAAAATAGAGAGGTAGGCAGGAAAACTGCTTTTAAAATCATGTATGTAAAGTATGAAAACTGAGACTTGGAGTAAAAAAGAAAGGAAAGGAGGATATGTTCTGAAGCCTACTGACAGGCTGCAAGAAATTGGTCAAGTATTGCTGGTAGTAGCAATAGGATCTTTGAAAGCATCACTTAGAGCTGGCAGCAATTTGGTGAGCGGAAAAACCTAATATGATTTAGGCATATCTGCATTGCATCAGACAGCAACATGCAGAGATACTCACGTTGGCTTCAAATTACTAGCTTTGGGACTGTGATGGTATGGTGATACCAACTTAATAACATACCTGGGCAAACTAAGCTTGTCCAAATATGAATTTTTTTCTAAAGCAGTTAGAAGCAAAACCCTTACCATCAGCTCAAAAAGCAGAACTGATCGCTTTAATCCGAGCCCTGGAATTATCAAATGAAAAGCGGGTTATACAGATTCAAAATATGCTTTTGCAGTAGTGCATGCCCATGGAGCAATTTGGAGAGAAAGAGGACTATTAACCTCACAGGGGACTCCTATAAAATACAGTTCTGAAATTATGAGATTGTTGGAAGCGGTCAATAAACCTAAAGAGGTAGCAATAATGCACTGTAAGGCCCATCAATCAGGATACACCGATGTTGTCAGAGGAAACAAGAAGGCCGACGAGGCTGCAGAAAGGGCAGCAGCATCGATATGGATAGGAGCATTGGTTCTGGAGAAATCATTGAATACTGAAATCCCTGAATACAGCCAAAAGGAGAACAGGTTAGCTGTTCTACATTTTAGCTGATAAAATGTACCAAAACTGAGGAAGGATGGTGGATCATCCCTCAAGGACAATGCATAGTTACCCCTTCAGTAATGAAGATATTGGTGGAGAGAACTCTCTTAAGAGCACTCATATGGGAGTTGATGCTCTGATTGAAGCAGTAGAGAGATATGCAATTGGGGTAAACATGGTACCAATTGCTAAGAGTGTTGTACAAAGGTGTGAAATTTGTCTTAGAAATAATCCTAAAATCCAAAAGAAACCCCCTCCAGGAGAGGTAAGAAAAGGGAATACTGGCAAATTGATTTTTCTGAATTACCAAAGTGTAATGGATATAAATACCTATTGGTGTTAGTGGACACTTTTTTGGGATGGCCTGAAGCTTTCCCGTGTTGAACCAACAGGGCACGGGAGGTGGTTAGGATATTGTTAAAGGAAATAAACCCAAGATATGGGATACCAGAAGGGCTCTCCTCGGATCGAGGACCCCACTTTGTTGCAGAAGTAGTGCGGGATATATTCAAGTTCTTACAAATAAGATGGGATCTGCATTACAGCATGGCGACCACAGTCGAGTGGTCAAGTAGAGAGAATGAATCAGACATTGAAAAGACAGATAGGGAAGCTTTGTCAGGAAACACATCTGAAATGGGTAGAATTATTTCCCTTGGCACTGATGAGAATTCGGATAACTCCTGGAGTTAAGGAAGAAGTTAGCCCTTTTGAAATTTTGTATGGAAGACCTTATATGGTAAATCTAACTGGAAAGGCAGATCAAATGCATGTGATGGGTAATCAAATATTGACAGAATACCTCTTGAGAGAGAATGAATCAGACATTGAAAAGACAGATAGGGAAGCTTTGTCAGGAAACACATCTGAAATGGGTAGAATTATTTCCCTTGGCACTGATGAGAATTCGGATAACTCCTGGAGTTAAGGAAGAAGTTAGCCCTTTTGAAATTTTGTATGGAAGACCTTATATGGTAAATCTAACTGGAAAGGGAGATCAAATGCACGTGATGGGTAATCAAATATTAACAGAATACTGTTGGGATCACCCTGCAAGGGCTCGACCTTGAGGAGAAGGAGCTGTGGCATTGAGAAGCTGGTAAACAACTAAGAGGAGGCTGGACGCCTGCAGGGCTCAACCTTGAGGAGAAGGAGCTGTGGTAAACAACTAAGAGGAAGCAAAGGAGCGCGTGGACACCTGCAGGCAGCTAATCCTGACTGTGTGAGAAGTGCATGGACTGTGTGTAGTAACCAATCGGGACGCATTTTGTGGCTCGTGAGAGAGCTGTAACTGTATAAAAAGCAAGTGCCTGTAGCAATAAACGTCTTTGGCTTGAATCCCCGCCAGAGTCCGTGCCTTAATACTCCACAGAATACCTCTTGTCCTTGGCAAGAGTCCTTTCCTCCCTCCACAGGTACATGCAATTGAGAGCCACCATACCTTTGGATGTACCAGTACATACCTTCAAGCCAGGGGACTTTGTGTATCTCCGAACTTGGAAGGATGAGCCTTTGACAGAAAGGTGGAAAGGACCACACTTGGTACTCCTGACGACGAACACGGCAATAAAGGTGAAAGGAGTGGACTCTTGGATACATTATACGAGAGTCAAGAAGGCCCTCCAACAAGAGTGGACTTCTACTGAATTGGGACCCTCGAAGTTGAAATTTCAGTGGACTTAAGGACTCTTGGGAAAATAAGCGTTGAAGCAGACTGTAAATAAGAATATATGGATTGATGGTTCTATGTTAGTCTTACTATAACAATATAGTGTTATGTATACTTATCACATATGTAATATGTATACTTTCTACGTGTGAGAAATGAACGTACTAAGGGGGGTGATATTCCTCAGTTACCTCTGGCTAGTAAAGAAAGCTGTAGGACAGGATCGGGAACCAGGAACTCCCTGGGACCA
>NW_010543907.1:0-1407 GCF_000687285.1 Phaethon lepturus | reverse complement strand
CCCCCCCTCCGCAGGTACGTGCAATTGAGAGCCACCATACCTTTGGATATACCAGTACATACCTTCAAGCCAGGGGACTTTGTGTATCTCCGAACTTGGAAGGATGAGCCTTTGACAGAAAGGTGGAAAGGACCACACTTGGTACTCCTGACGACGAACACGGCAATAAAGGTGAAAGGAGTGGACTCTTGGATACATTATACGAGAGTCAAGAAGGCCCTCCAACAAGAGTGGACTTCTACTGAATTGGGACCCTCGAAGTTGAAATTTCAGTGGACTTAAGGACTCTTGGGAAAATAAGCGTTGAAGCAGACTGTAAATAAGAATATATGGATTGATGGTTCTATGTTAGCCTTACCATAACAATAGCGTTGTATTGATATGTATACTTTCTGTGTGTGAGAAATGAAGGTACTAAGGGATGTGATCTTCCTCTGTTACCTCTGGATAGTAAAGCAAGCTGTAGGACAGGATCTGGAACCAGGAACTCCCTGGAACCAAAATTTGTTTCATAAAGTAGTCCAAAAAGCAGTCCACGTAGCAAATAGGTATGCCCCCACCTCCCCGAACATGCTGATCAGGGTATTCCTTTAGTTGGAGTGCCTATTCCAGCTAACATATCTTGGAAGAATTTATGGACAGGAATAAATTTCACTGTGGATGAAGGGAATAATCAGCAAGAGTGGGATGTGAAAACTCCTAGTGGCACTCAAAAATATTGTAAATGTGTTCAAAGATGTTCTTCCCCAAAAGGGACAGGAAGGTTTGATCATCTGACTAATACTATTGAAGTGGGAAATTTAGTTGGAGTGCCTATTCCAGCTAACATATCTTGGAAGAATTTATGGACAGGAATAAATTTCACTGTGGATGAAGGGAATAATCAGCAAGAGTGGGATGTGAAAACTCCTAGTGGCACTCAAAAATATTGTAAATGTGTTCAAAGATGTTCTTCCCCAAAAGGGACAGGAAGGTTTGATCATCTGACTAATACTATTGAAGTGGGAAATTATCCAAATTGTCATAAGATTGATAACTGGGGAGGAAATTGCCAGAAATTCTGGCCAGTGCTAGCAGGAAAAGGTTGGTATTGGTTATGTGGAAATAAAGCAAGGAAAGTATTACCACCAAACTGGAAGGGAATATGCGCTCTAGGAGCTGTCCTACCAAATATCACAACTGTTAATTGGATAAATGAAAAGCCTTCTTGGCCACAAACAGATGTTAGGCGACAGAAGAGGGGGAATCCCCTAATTGAAAGACCTACTGGATTTCACTCCTTTGCTGGATGGTTTCTCCCATGGTTAGGAGTTAGTGAATTAGAAAAAGCTATAGTAAATATATCCGCAGCTCTTGGAGGTAATTGAAAATCGAATGATGGATGCTATACATGCATTACAAGAGGAA